>NC_089207.1:2719919-2731241 GCF_963930695.1 Labrus bergylta | reverse complement strand
TGTCAATGAAGGTTAAATGAAGAGGAATGATCCATCTGTGAACGCTGGTTGGAGCGGCCCCCGATGAATTTTGCCTCGGGCCCCAACAGACCCTAGAATCGCCAATGAGGACTCTCAGTCATCCAGGTTTAGAATATCTTCTGCAGAAGTGCCACACAACTTGTTGTAGACAAAATTTGTGGTACTTATAAGGATGTTTTGGAGATATATTTCCAACAGGAGAGTTGGTTTGCTCTGGCTTGTGTTAGGATTTCTCTTTTTTTTCACCTCTTGTGTTTAAAGGGATACTTCACCTGTTGAAACATGAATCTGTATTGACATTGGGTCATATACTGTATGTAGTAGAAATGTGAAAGAAAATTTAGAAGTTGCTGCCTTCTTGGCCGAGAAAAGGCAGAAAGTGTCTTTTCAAAATGACGATTTTTGCGTCACTGGAAGCTCCTTTTCAGACTTACAAATACAAAGAGTTCCCATCTCAGGGGAAAATGAGGGCGCGATGCACGACCATTCAAAAATACTACCAGGTTTCTAATGATGCAAAGCTTAATGCAAATGGGTGAAGTATCCCTTTAATACTGCATTGATTGAACTGACATCATAACAGGTCAGATTTTTGGTTCCAAATGAACAATGTAGACTGTAGAAAACAGTCAGGCTAATTTAAATAGTTATAACAAGGCAGATTTTGTCTCAGCTCGCTTAAAACTTCACATGAAACATTCAACGGTTTTGTGGTTGTTTGTCTTTCAAAAAAACGTAATCATAGTTGGCATTTAAGAGACACTGCTGCAGTAACCCCTATTGCCTGCAGGTTGTTTTACTTCTCATGTCTGGGAGCTATAAAACTTAATTACCAAACAACCTTAACATGAATGAGGTGACGCCTGTGAGCTAGTTCAGGCAGACAGCTCGAGCAGCACTGATTTCACACTTGATGCCTCATTCTCAACAATCACCTGACAACACCTCCCTTCCAATTAGCTGTCTATTTAAGCGGAGAGATTTCCTGTCTCTCACTCTGCTCTGTCATTGCCAGCTCTCACCTGCAGCAGTACTGCACTCCTGCAGTCACCTGCAGCTCAGCCTCACCACTAACCCCAGCATCCATCCACCTGTAGGCTTCCATTGGGGGGGTTAAAGATATCATCCCAAACCCCTACTCTGCATGAAAATTCAAACTGTGAGGAGTGATTAGGTCGGAGCCTGGAGTCTAGACGCCAAACACAAACTATGTTCCGCTGTAATAAATATTTTAAACAATACAAACATGATTTGAATGACTTAAATGAATTAGTTTAAAGTCTTTATTTGTGATTTTTCACACTTAAATATAATACAAATCAAGTATCTCCTCTGAAAATAACTCTGTGAGTCATGACTGTCTACAATGGGTGTAACACCCGAGTCCCACTGTCTGTGATGTTTTCAGAGTTTTCAGAGTCCTATCTTCACTTTGTTTACATCGCCGGGACAGCCGGCTGACTCCTCCCCTCGTGTATAAAAGTTGTTTAATTGAGGGACTAGAGAAAAGAAGAATAACATACTGTACTCACTGCTTAACTGTGTTTCTAGATCACGCTCATTTCAGATAAATTTACATGCAGTGTGAAGATACCAGCATAATAAAGATCGCTAGCATTAGCATGCTAACACAACAATGCAGCGCAAGTTGTTTTGGTTTCATGCTGGTGCTCAAGGGCGACATCTGCTCGATCAAAAAACCGCATATAAAGCCTTTATGTCAAGTCCTTGTTAAATTGGGGACATGTGAGTACTTTTAAGGACAAGAGCAAACACTTCTTATAGTCAGTAATACAACAGAAAAGCGATTGTATGTGCAGCTAACAACCTCATGTAGTAATGAATTCTTAAAAAAAATAAATAAAATGTTTTAATTTCCTCAAACTATGGGCAACATGGTCTGAAGAGTACGGTAAGTAATATTTCACTCAATGACATGACATGGTTAACATTGTTCCTTTGTATTGGAGTTCAGTCTGATACGTGTTCCTTGAAATGGCAGTTCGTTCTTTTGGTGATTAGTTTGGTGAAGAGTGATTGCAGTTCAGGCAATTGCAGTGATTAACGACTCGCATCACCTGCAGCTGCCTCACAACAAAAGCCATCCTGTGTTTTGCAGATCAAATTACTTTAATAAAGCAGCGGCAGCAGCAGCAGGAGGAACTCTTAGTGTTGTATTAGCAGTTACATCATACAGCTCTGTCACTCAGGGAAAATGGTTAACAGTGAGGTTGTGAGGTACAAAAACATGGAGATTACATTGAATTTGAATTTATTTATTTTAATAGGGACAATGCAATTTAACATAATTTTTAAGACAAAGCATGAAACTGATGTGCTGCATAAAGAGTATATAGATATTGCTAATTTCCAACTCGTGTCCCCAGTCGGGCCTTTGTGTAAACAAACAGATTAAAATGTACAACATTCAGTTACATAAAACCCCATAACACAGGATACATTAAAATACATGCACAACAATACAAATGCTATAAACCAGTTTAAAATAAAGTTTGAAGATATTATTTAAAAGTGGGTACAGCTCTGGCTTGCTTTGAGCATTTCACCTGTTTTGTAAAAGATTTTAAGTCGGACATTAATTTTATTTCAGGTGGTAATGTGTTCCAGAGTTTACAGCGTTTTAATGGAGAAGGCTGATTGACCAAACGTAGATCTACGATGTTGTACGCTACAGTTTCCATTCACAGTGCTTCTTGTTTCCCTGTTTCCGTCCTGTCTTTGAACATATCTGGAGAGAGGTTCAGGGGCCAGATTGTTGATACATTTAAAAACAAGTTTGAGGAAACATAAATGCATAAAGCTCTCAAAACTGAGAACAGATACTGTATATCCCTCCCTTTTGTACTAATCTTCTGCATATAGAGAGTGAGCCTTATTATTGCATTATTATCAAAAGTATCTCCCCTTTGCCATTTGATGTAAATTGTCAAATTCTGTTTCCGCCTGTAATGGCTGCAAGTTGCTGTGGAGAGCGACTTTACTGGTACATGTGTTTTCCATACATTTCTCATCTCCGTCCTCTCTCCGCATTACGAAGCAGACACTTAAGTTTTCCCATTAGAAGGCTAAATCTGACTCACTCAGTGTGTGGGTTCTCTCTGTCACAATCCATGCTGTGTGATCAGAAAGCTAAAACCTTGAGGGTTTCTTGTGTGTGTGTGTGTGTGTGTGTGTGTGTACGTGTTAGATTATTTTTGTTCTAGACAGCGTTTATTAGACTGACAGAAAAGCCGTAATGAGGAATGGTGTGATGACTGGGGAGTTGTGCCCTGCAGTCTCTGGTTTATTGACCAACATGCATCTGACATAAGAAGCTGAGGAGAGCTGAACACTCGTCCGTTGTGCATCCTCAACAGAGGACGCATTCACACCAGGGGTTCAAAACATCCCAGGGCCAAGGTTGACCACCCTTCCCCCCCGATTTTCACCCTTTCCTCATCCATTTCCTGTTTTTATTAGTTCCTGCCCCCCTTCCATCCTTTCCCTTTATTCTCTTTCCAAAAATAATCCTCCATGCTCATCACAATTCCCTTCACATCTGGCCTTTAGCAGCGTCACTCAACTGTGTCCTTCACTCTGCAGCTACCACAGACAAATGGTTTAGTTCTTCTTGAATGCTGATGTTTTATAGTCCAAATGTCTGATGCTCTAAAAAGAAAGATGTGTTCAATGTGAAACTTGACTCATAATGGTAAGTATGGCCTTGACTATTTTGGAACAAAAACGTTAAAAATAGTTCTTTGAATAGACTCTGGACTGAGCAGAATAAATCTGTGTGTAACACAGATTTATTTCTCAAAACCAGCTGGAAAGGATTGGATCTTTTGAGATTTATTTCATGCAGTTGTTCTTTTCCAAAAGATCCAGACCCCCTCCTGAGCCTGGATCCGATGAAGAATTAGCCAATATTTATAAGCCTGTTCCTGGTTGCTGTGTTTCAGTAAAGAAAAGGACCTCACAGTGCAGCCAAAGACACATGCTTTTAAACATTGCCTAACATCTTGGATGCAGCTCTTTTCCGTTGTATTAGTTGCTTTTTCTTCTTTTCTTTCATCCTCAGGGTCAGGACATTACGCCTATGGAGACGATGAGGACTCGCACTCTCGTAGATATAAAGGTGAAGACTTGCTCAATTTGTACATGCACCCAAACATACAATAGCCACATTAAATTTAAATAATGAAACACATTTAGAAGGACTGCTCATTATTATTAAGACTAAATTTTTGTTTGAGCATTTATTGTATTTTGTGTTGGTGTTACGATCACAGTGAAAGGGCCATAGTGTCCTTATCTAATGTTTGATATTTTAAAGTAAATATTCTGCGGATCTGAAATTGTAAAGGACTGTTAGCTAACATTTACACCTCACTAGTTTTTACTATTCCAAAACATTTTCATTTAATACAAAAATACCCTTAATTAGGTCCCAACACACAACTCTGAGCTATAGTTATGCTCTCTTAGCTCAGTGTCTGCTAGCTACCGCGGGATGTAGCAAGTTTTTTCCCATGACATTTGAGTGCGTTTATATCATCATGATGTGTCATTAATATATTATTGGACAGGAAATAGATGTTATGATATTATACTTCATATGTGATTTTTTTTTGATCCAGCAGATGTCGCCCTTGAGCACCAGCATGAAACCAAAACAACTCTCGCTGCATTGTTGTGTTAGCATGCTAATGCTAGCGATCTTTATTATGCTGGTATCTTCACACTGCATGTAAATTTACCTGAAATGAGCGTGATCTAGAAACACAGTTAAGCAGTGAGTACAGTATGTTATTCTTCTTTTCTCTAGTCCCTCAATTAAACAACTTTTATACACGAGGGGAGGAGTCAGCCGGCCGTCCGGGCGATGTAAACAAAGTGAAGATAAGACTCTGAAAACTCTGAAAGCATCACAGACAGTGGGACTCGGGTGTTACACCCATTGTAGACAGTCAGGACTCACAGAGTTATTTTCAGAGGAGATACTTGATTTCTACATTTAAGTGTGAAAAATCACATAGAAAGCCTTCAAGCATATTTAAACACATATTTAAAATACACACAGATATGTTCTGCACTGCTAGTTGCTAAAGGTCTGCTTGCTGCCATGACCCACTAGCTAGCAGTTAGCATGTGAGCTAGTCAATGTGAAGCTAGTTTGTATACATGCCCATGTTCAAGGTGTGTGAATTTACAGGGATAAAAAAAGAGATGAATGCTGAAAGATTACTAAAAAGGTTTTTTGAAACATATATTTTCAATAAAACAAATGATAACTGAAAAGTTAACACACAGGGTGAGAATGAGAAAAAGATTATTATTATTTTTTATTCCATGGTTTGAAGAGCCGTAATTCAACAGCTCTTAGTTCAGCCAGTTTTTGAAAGCTGACTCCGTTGCGTCAAAGTTCCTTCCAGCTCTAAATCCGGGGTCAGTTAGACGTGGAACTTCATTATTGAGGCCAAACCAAACTCTCCTTCTTATGTAAAAGCTCAAATGTAGTATTATTTTTTCTTTTCCAGTGGTTGTGGAGACACTGCCAAAACACACACACACACACACACACACACACATGAACACACATGCACACATAGAGAAAAGAGAGAGAGAGAGAGAGAGAGAGAGAGTACAGGAAGCTTGCTGTGTAATGAATACTCTTTTTTGTTCCAATTGGAAATTAGCCCATTCTGGTGTGTATTCTCATCTGTGTGTTGATCCACATGCTGAGAGTTTCTCCTGAGCCTGCAGCAAATGAAATGCAGATTTTTGATTTTGAATGGAATCCTTGTTGTCCCTGATACTTGGCTTCAAACAAACAATATATCAAACAATATAAGCATTGCAGAGATGAACAGAGGTATATCATTTTTGGGGGATGAAAAAATCTAAAAGTGTTTGCAGTTGTTACAGTTAGGAAGTCATTTTTTATTTGATTTCTTGACATGAAAAATTCAGTCTCATAGCTAGAGGCTTATAGGAGCTACAGGCCTTTATGCTAAACTTTAGCTTAGCATATGGACTGAAAACAAGGCGTCAAACCTCCGGCTCAGAGCGCTGGACAAACAGGCAGTCATGTCGCAACGGGAAACAGCTAATCATCATCAACACACACACATCCAAGGCAAATTATAATTTTCCACAACCTTCTCTTTAACTCATCAAGCTCAAGTATTTACATGTTGAATCCATTTAGTAAAATTCAGAAGGAAAATAAATAGCTATCGCTTAACCCCAATAAGTAACACATTAACCTGGAATATTTTGTGCTAGGATTTTGTATTACTTGGCCAAAAATAGCTTTGACTTCTGAATACGCTTGAGCACTGTGGTGCTAGTAGGTGTATTTTTTGTCAGAGCTATGCTAGTTGTTTTTACCCTTTTGCAGTCTTAGTTAGGCTAAGTTAACAATTTGCTTGTTGTAGCTTCATTACTGCAAAAACACAAAATGGTATCAGTCATCTTACCACAGAATTTATTTCATTTTTACTTTATTGTTTTAGATAAACACCAACACACTTTTAGCCACGCTAATGATCGTCTTGAACATAAAAAGGAGACAGCGATAGGACAAACAGGTGATATCGTAGTGTAAACGATAAAAAAGAGCAGCACCCTTGACACAAATTGTGTAGAATTTTTTTCCCTTCTATGACACACAAACACACACAGACACACACAAAATTACACTGAAATTACAGTGCACTCCACATATCATTAGCTCTCTTTAAAGGCTTTGTATGCGATTTTTTGATCCAGCAGATGTCGCCCTTGAGCACCAGCATGAAACCAAAACAACTCGCGCTGCATTGTTGTGTTAGCATGCTAATGCTAGCGATCTTTATTCTGCTGGTATCTTCACACTGCATGTAAATTTACCTGAAATGAGCGTGATCTAGAAACACAGTTAAGCAGTGAGTATAGTATGTTATTCTTCTTTTCTCTAGTCCCTCAATTAAACAACTTCTATACACGAGGGGAGGAGTCAGCCGGCCGTCCTGGCGATGTAAACAAAGTGAAGATAGGACTCTGAAAACTCTGAAAGCATCACAGTGTGAAAAATTACATATAAAGCCTTTAACTCAAGTGAGACTTTCATGTTTATCTCATGAGCCACTGTCTGATAATGGGAGGTGACACATAAGGTAATTATAATAAACCTACCGTATCTGTCTGAACTCAGATGATGGGTGGGTTTTCTCATTTCAAAACTTCCAAAGGAACTCTTTTTTAGGCTTTATAGTCCTCAGGTAAGTGCTGCTTATCATTGAATGCTGACATTACGACTCTACTGCTCCTGTACTTTGAAAAATAATGTAATTCCCTTGATGCAGTAAAGAAAAGAGTCAGAGTACAGTACTGTCTTTCCTCCATCTGTATAGGGACACCATGGTGTGCCCCCATCAAGCTGAAACATGGTGATGTGAGTTGTCGCACACCGAGAGGGGAGCACTACAGGAACGTGATGGGGACTCGCTGTAAAATCCGCTGCAAGCAGGGATACGAGTCTCAGAGTTCAGAGGTGGTGTGTATGGCCACCAAACACTGGTCATCAAACTACGCCTGCAGAGGTAACCTGAACACATTCACACTAAGTCTCATGGTTTTAAAAAAAACACTTATGCAACAGTCTCTCAAGCTGTGTGTTTTTGTGTGAATTCCTGATTGTTTTTTTTTTTGGTGCAAGTCTATACTTGACCCAGGAAAAAAGCAGGTCCACTTTTCAGCTAACAGCTTAACAGCTAGAAAATGATGCTTTATTATTCAATGGATGCATCAGCCTAAACGTTTATATTGTTCCATCTGAGCCAAAGTAAACAGATCAAATCAACAGAGCATCCTTTCACTGAGCTCTTTCTCTCACAGAGGTTCGCTGTGCCAAGCCGGACATGCCTATTAACGGCGGCTACAAGTGTTCGGATGGTTCCTACTTCAACTCTCGCTGCGAGTTTTTCTGCTCTCCTGGATTCAGCATGAAGGGCCAGAAGACGGCGACCTGCCAGCACACCAAGACGTGGAGTGCTGCAGTCCCCACCTGTGTCGGTATGACTGTTTGTGTTGTTATTTTATTCACACTCTTATCTACAGTGGAAGCTGTGAGTTTGCAGACACAACTGAGCTGCTTCATAAAAACCTAAAGACAGATAACAACCTTCATATTGTTAGCCCGAGATATAACAAAGAACACTCCTCATTGTCCAAGGTTGCAGATCTCTAGGTGTATGTACAACTACACATAATGTGTCACTTATTAGCATACAATGATAAATGTTTTTCACATTTTTGCAGCTTGAGTGTGGATAATGACTTCGTTGAATAAGAATGGGATCTAAAAGGTTTCCCCCATATATGAATAAATACACATGAATAGTGACCTTGGTGAGAGTGGAGGATTGTAAAAGTTGTGTTTGGGGAGAGAACACGCTGCTGCTTAAAAGACATTGAAACTTCTACGTCGGCAAGGACATTATCAGCCAAGTGTTTCCTCAGAAGATGGATTCACCTTAAAGGCTTTATATGCGATTTTTAGATCCAGCAGATGTCGCCCTTGAGCACCAGCATGAAACCAAAACAACTTGCGCTGCATTGTTATGTTAGCATGCTAATGCTAACAATCTTTATTATGCTGGTATCTTCACACTGCATGTAAATTTACCTGAGGGGAGGAGTCAGCCGGCCGTCCAGGCGATGTAAACAAACTGAAGATAGGACTCTGAAAACTCTGAAAACATCACAGACAGTGGGACTCGGGTGTTACACCCATTGTAGACAGTCATGACTCACAGAGTTATTTTCAGAGGAGATACTTGATTTCTACATTTAAGTGTGAAAAATCGCATAGAAAGCCTTTGAATTTATAGAGATTCTAACCTTGAGGATTTAGAAATGTACCTTCTCTTTTGTTCTGTTGAACTTTTCTGTCTATGTCTCTGTAGATATGGAGCCTCCAAAGATCAAGTGTCCCAATCTGAAGGATAAGTGGGCCGAGCCAGGAAAACTGACAGCGAGGGTGACCTGGGACACACCGGAGGGTGTAGACAGTGCAGATGGCATCCTCACAGAGTCAGTCTCATCTCCACCGCTCTGAGCCGCTTTTCTTTCATTCTGCTTTCAGTGCTTGTCTTTGTCCCGATTGGTTATCCTTCCTCTGAACAACGAGATCACAGAGAAAAAAGATTAAAACAGAGCATGTCTCTTTGCAGTGTTATCCTGAAAGGAAAACCTTCAAAATCAAACTTCCCTGAGGGACTCCATAAGATGTCCTACACTGTGTTTGACCGAGCGGGGAACAAAGGATCCTGTCGCTTCACTGTCAGAGTGCGAGGTGAGCTTTGAAAGAGCGGTTAAAAAAAAAATGTAAGCCTTTTGATTTTCTGTGTGAAGCTGGATTTTTAGTTTAGTTACACTTTATCCGTTATTCCCAAAGAGTCTCATGCAGATTGCTGTGTACTTTTGTATAATGTGAAAAATAGACACTTTGTCCTTTGTTAATGTGCTTATCTTTTTGGAGTGCTGTAAGGTAAACTGAACATGCAAAATATATTTGTTTTCTATAAGTACAGAAATACACATTCACGGGTTTTAAATGGAGCTCTTCTGTTCTGTAATATGCTGTGTATGTTTCTAATTAACATCAGGACTCGCTTTACCCGATTTAGGTAGCAAAATGATCCCACAATTTAAAATAGAATAGAATTACTTTATTGATCCCAAACTAGGAAATTGTGGCGTTACAGCAGCAGATTATCCAACACACAATATGAGCAAAAAACACAATATTAGCAAATCTAAACACAATATAATATTAAATACAAAGTAAATAAGCACTAAAAATATCAAAACTAAGAATGGGAATATATACAACCAGGATTTAACTTAGCATTACTAGTCTTAAATGTGAACGATCAAATGTAAATGTGTAAAAACAGAGTTGTAAATGAACAGTATTGACATAAGTTAAAGTGCAGGAGTGTAGACATGTTATAAGCAGAAACTATTCAATATAACTGAGAGTAGACAGATGAAGTGAACATTCAAATTTCAAATTCAAATTCAAATTTTAAACAATTTATAGTTGTGTACACTCATTTTACAGCTAATTTAATCCTGCTCCTGTGTCATGTTTCCCGGTGACTTGTATCTAATGTGCCTCTCTCTCTCTCTGTGTAGTCCGCCGCTGCAGCCCACTGTTTGCCCCCGACAACGGCTATATGAAGTGTGACAGCGACAATGACAACTACGGGGCCTCGTGTGAGTTCACCTGCACAGGCGGCTACGAGCTTCAGGGCAGCGCTGCCAGAGTGTGTCAGTATGGACTCACCTGGTCCGGCTTGGATACCAACTGTGCACGTACGTACTGCACGCAGATAAAACACAAACATGCTTTCAAAAATATATATTTAAAGATAAACTTTATTGATCCCCCATGGGGGACAGCTCAAGAAACAGGAATATAATTATCAAAAATAACAAGAAGTTAAAAATCAAACACATGTACATCAGTTAAATAAAGGGAGAAAAAATACAATAATAGAATAATACCAGGTATGTACACTTCCACTTGTGGAAAGAGTTATTATTTATTTATTTGTAGTTTAAATCCATAATCAGTTTTTACGATGAACATTGACTTGTATCTGCTCGCCCTTTCTCTTATAGAAGGAACTTCCCCTGTACTATAACTGTAGTTTTAAAATAACCAAATGTCTTCAATATTAAAGATTTTTATTTTTGTGCCTTCATTGGAGAGATAGCACAGTGGATTGAGCTGAGAATAAGGGAGAGAGAGAGAGGTGGGAATGATATGTGGGAAAGGAGCCACAGGTCGGAACTGAAATAAGGCCGTCGGCACGGAGGACCATAGCCATCGTACATGGGGCGCGAACACCAACCACTGCACCACCGGCGCCCCAATGTCTTTAATGTTACAGGATTTAGTGTGCTGCTGCCCTCCTGGCTAGGTCACCCTGTTGAAAGATGTCTTTATCTCAATGGGTTAATTACCTGGTTAAATATCAATCAATCAATCAATTTTTATTTGTATAGCATCAACTCATAACAAATGTTATCTCGAGACACTTTACAAAAAGCGGGTAAAAGACCTTACTTATTGCTATATTACAAAGAAAATGTATATATTTACATGTTATGTATATATATATATATATATATATATAAATAAAGGTTAATTAATTATTTTTTTTAATTTGCAGGGATTTCACCCAAAAAATGAAAAAGTCAACTTGGGGCCAGACCCAAACACAATAGTTTGGAGAAAATTTTCCA
>NC_089207.1:2599919-2714919 GCF_963930695.1 Labrus bergylta | reverse complement strand
ATGTACGTCGCTTTGGAGAAAAGCGTCTGCTCAGTGAATTGTAGAATTGTCAAAAGCATATTTCAGAATCAAGTTTCATTACAAATAAATACATCAGCTCGTAAGATTCTCATAGCATATCTCAAGTTTTACAGGAAACAAAATGGGGCTAATTTTGGCGGCTTGAAGAAAAGTGTTGAAATCCTTGTTTATGCCATAAAAAGCAAATTTCAGCACCTAACACAGGGAGTCCAAGTGTAAAGTGGTGATCTAATCTAAATAGCATTTCTTTTGGAAAAGGAAAAAAATCCTTTGCTCGTCTTTAGTTAGAATCCAAATACAAAAAATAATATCTAAGCCTGGAGAGTATCCTGATTGAATATACAGAAGATCACTTCAAAGATCATGAGTTCCTGAAAAAATGAAAAGGGTTTCAAATAGATTTAATTTCTATTAAATACAGATTTGTTATGTTTCTTGGCTTTCTATATCTGCCTTTTCATTGGATGTCTGTTTTGTATTTTTTGAATCCCCTACACCAGGACAATTCAACTTTATTGTTTAGTGGTTCACATTTTCAGAAAGCTAAGGAGCCGGGGGCCAGACAAGCGAGCCCACCACATCACTACAGTGCGTGAAAACGTTTTTTTCCATCAACAACACAAGCTTGTGATAGGCTGTGAGCACAGGACCAAAGATGTTCTATTAAACAGGAGCGCTGTGCTGTTTTTAAAAAACTTTAGTGTGGCAACAATGACAGTCGTTCACAATTTCGCCCCCCCCCCCGTTTATTAGTTATTTATTCTTTTATTGTAAATAGAAGTGATCCAGATGAATAGGCCTGCCCTACACAATGAAATCAAAAATATATTTCTTTCTTTGCATAAAAATAAGGTAATGACGTTTTTTTGTTTTAGATTATTAGGACAACCAAACATTTATTAAAATAGAAAATACCAAAAAATCAGTCAGTCTATGGAAAGATGTATTTATTTGAAAATATTCCTGTAACACATTTGGGATGAAAAGACTTGAATACATAGTGATCGATGCTTTTGAAACCAGACACTACAGAGATAGTACATGCTGTACATCAAGAGTTTCTTCAGGTAATCAGGTATTGCACGAGCCTCTCATCTAAAGGATGTTGGACAGTCGACACCGTGTATATTTTTTTTATCCAATTGTGCGACGAGAAACTCTTGAAGCTGTTGAAGTTTCAGAGCATAAGGGAGGCCAAAGACAAGCAGACAAAAGTGGCATTTCATGAAAAACAAAAAAAACCCAATTGTACAGAGTATTAACTTCAGTATTGTTTCTGAATCATCGCAGGGTGGTGGATCGCAGAGCTCGGAGCGACAGGGACAAGGTTACTGTCACTGACTCATTATTACGCTCGCCCTGAGATGAAACGCTCAGTGCTGACTCACTCTAACACATAACCGCTGTCTCAAGGTTCACACCTCCTCCTCTTGCGTTTAAGTGATGTCATTATCAGTGCTTAATACAACCTTTTTGTTCTTCTAACATTATTTCATTAAAACCATGCAGTTTCTATTATTACACTGATACAGTGCTATGTTAAAGTACATTTAAAAGCTACTCTAAATGTGTACACGGTCAAGACTTTTTTTTTCTACTGCAAGTACATTTGTCTAGTACTTACACTTAGATGATTTCAATGATTAGTCAATAAACAGAAAAAAAAAGAACAATTTTTCTTTTCATTAATAAAGTAACAACATGAATCTGCAGCCATGCTTACGGCTTATATTAGTGTCCATCCACCACATCGGCTCTGGTTCTTGAACTGCTCTCTTTAAGATGATTGGAGCCTCGATCACAAACCAGCGACAGGCCCAATGTTTCCATCAACTTTTAAGTTGAACCATTACAACATAGGATGGTTCATCAAGGGAGGGTGTTGCACAGTACACAACGGAAATAAAGAAAAAATTAAGTTGCAAACGTTCAGATATTCCTAACTCATTTTTTCTTCCAAATAAATTAGCATGGTCCAACTAATGATAGGAAATGTAGACGACCATTACATGCAACGGGTATTTAAAATTAGCAGAACTATGGCCTACAGGAGGGTCAATGAACCCAATGCAATGCTCGAAAATTACTTTCAATTTTCTTCAGAAGCATTTATTTTTTAGATTTGAATTTTTGTTACGGCCAAAATAAGATTTAGTTCTAATCGCTTACATCAGCATGCTAACATACTCATAAGGAACTGATATTTTGCAGGTTCACCAGCTTAGATAAACCTGGTAACAAATTCACTTTTAGCATTTTTAACACAAGCTAGGGAATATCCTTAGACTTTTTGTTCTTCACCAAAGCATTGAACACATTCAAATCGTGATCTGATCAAAGCGCAAAAGGAACATCCGTAAAATCACGAGCTACATTTCTTTCATTTACTCTTGGGGGAAATATATAAATTTGTTTACCAAATATCATGTCAATCCATCATATAAATGTTGATTGTATGACCGCCTTGAAGAGCTGGCTGTCGCTGCCAGAGGCTAGAAAAGTCATGAGGTTCTGAGATTAGAATTTAACTAGCCATTGCTAGAAAATGGGATGAAAATGGGATATTACTAATTCAAGTCTCCAAAAAGTGCTATGATTATAAATTCACTTTAGTACCCAACACTTGGTCAAAATTGAGTTCATTCAGAGTTCAAGAACCAGTCACTCTCCACCTCGGCTGTTTAAATGGGGGATGGATCTCAGCGTCATGTGCTTTCAACCAGGAAGCAGCATGGTTGATATAAAGGGCGCGTTTCAGTCAGAGTCTCTGATCCGATGTCTGACAGCAGCTCCACATGTAGACACGACTCTGATGCATGAATCACAGGGGACGAGGATGGACACATCAGGACTCACACACTGTGTGCTTATTCAGTGGGTAATACACAACATCATCTTCACATACAGCAGTAAACAGCAATGCTTGATCAAAATTGGATATTTTGAAAGGGCAAGGGGGGGGCACATGTGGATGAGAGTGTAAGGCATGACTGGCTGTTTGAGACTAGAAGAAGAGGGATCTAAACACGGGAGAGAGACGCAGAGATAAGAGGACGGTCGTTGTTCCTTTATGAGTATTTGAGTCGATGTTGTGTTTTGTTTTTTTTTGACCATTCCACTTTTTCCAGCTCTTACACTCACACCTTCACCTCACTCTTTCTTTCTTCTCCCCTCTATGTTACTCTCTTCAGACTCCTCTGGTCTGTGCGTTCAGGCGGGACTCATGTGTGGCACTTGCCCATGCTCGATCGCAGCATCAGAGTACACTCCTGAGGGGCTTGTGGGTTTTCCATCATGCGTTGCCACAGACGCTGCTCCTCCCCGAATGAGTCCATCCAGTCCACCTCGTTCCCGTAACTTTTGCCTTGAGGGGAGAAGGGACAAACATTCAAATGAGCTTTTCTTTGTTGGGATTACGAGAGAGGCCTGAGGACATAAACAGTCTCTCGGCACTCCAGTATTGAATGTACTGTGGAGTGATATCTGCAGGTAATGACTATAGAGGAAGGAATTCAGAATTTTTAACATTGTGTTTTGAATAAACTCCACAGAGCCCAAATCTACACCACTACAATTCTATTTTACAAAACACAATTTAAAGTCTTTATTTGTGATTTTTCACACTTAAATATATAAATCAAGTATATCCTCTGAAAATAACTCTGTGAGTCATGACTGTCTACAATGGGTGTAACACCCGAGTCCCACTGTCTGTGATGTTTTCAGAGTTTTCAGAGTCCTATCTTCACTTTGTTTACATCGTTGGGACGGCCGGCTGACTCCTCCCCTCGTGTATAAAAATTGTTTAATTGAGGGACTAGAGAAAAGAAGAATAACATACTGTACTCACTGCTTAACTGTGTTTCTAGATCACGCTCATTTCAGGTAAATTTACATGCAGTGTGAAGATACCAGCAGAATAAAGATCGCTAGCATTAGCATGCTAACACAACAATGCAGCGCAAGTTGTTTTGGTTTCATGCTGGTGCTCAAGGGCGACATCTGCTGGATCAAAAAAAAAATCACATATAAAGCCTTTAAGCCCGATCCATCTGTTGACACATGCTGAAATCGTTCTCAAAAAAAGGAAGGAATGAAAGTAAAAAAGTTTGAATCATTTTTTAAATGTTCAGACCTTCACAGCCAGAACAAACTGACCAATCATCTAAAGGTCTGGTTAGTCATTTATCTTTATGATGGATAATGACATACAAATGTCAAACTATTCTGTTGAAGTAATAAAACAACAACAACAACAACACCCTGTCTGAATGATGATCCTTTGTATGAAGGTATAGTTCATGGTTTTGTCTGCCTCTTCCTTAAATCATCTCTCTGTGTGTGTGTGTGTGTGTGTGTGTGTGTGTGTGTGTGTGTGTGTGTGTGTGTGTGTGTGTGTGTGTGTGTGTGTGTGTGTGTGTGTGTGTGTGTATACAAAAGAAAAAAGGCCTCCCTTTCCTCTGCTCCCCAAATCACAATGCACAAAAATCTGTTTTCCCTTTGAATATTTTTCAATCTGCCAACCTCAATAGCCAAGAGGAAGAAAAACAGCCTTCAGTGCTTCAACTAAAGATGCTTCAAGATAAGAGACACTTACAATTCAAGACTTTTGTTGGGTTTGTATCTAATTCAAAGATACTACAAAGTCATTTTCTTTTAACTAAAAGGCTTTATATGTGATTTTTTGATCCAGCAGATGTCGCCCTTGAGCACGAAGCATGAAACCAAAACAACTCACGCTGCATTGTTGTGTTAGCATGCTAATGCTAGCGATCTTTATTATGCTGGTATCTTCACACTGCATGTAAATTTACCTGAAATGAGCGTGATCTAGAAACACAGTTAAGCAGTGAGTACAGTATGTTATTCTTCTTTTCTCTAGTCCCTCAATTAAACAACTTTTATACACGAGGGGAGGAGTCAGCCGGCCGTCCGGACGATGTAAACAAAGTGAAGATAGGACTCTGAAAACTCTGAAAACATCACAGACAGTGGGACTCGGGTGTTACACCCATTGTAGACAGTCATGACTCACAGAGTTATTTTCAGAGGATATACTTGATTTATATTATAATTAAGTGTGAAAAATCACATAGAAAGCCTTAAAGGCCTTATTTTTATTCTCCAAACATTTCAGTACGTATACAGCATCTGCTTCCTTCAATTTTCACTAAGCCTCTTCAGCCCACGGAGACCTTTCAGAGGTTTTAACCGCCGTATTTAAAATTCTGAGCATGACTGTTATTACCTTATAAGAGGAAAAAAGAATGAGCAAATATCTCCCATACTAAAGAAAAAAGGCTAATAAACTACTATTCTTGTCTCTCACACACAGAGACACACACACACACACACACACACACACACACACACACACACACACACACACACAGACACAGACACACACACACCTGACCCAGCTCCTAGCCTCACTCCCCCCAGGAAGACATTGCTGGCCAGGGCTTCTTTGTCCCACACGGTGAGCTCCAGGCACACGTTGTTGAGGTCTCCTGGCTGCAGGCCGCAGTAGGTGAAGGTGTGGTTCCACACGGGGTTCACAGTGCGTCGCTCCACCGCTGTCTTGTGCTTAGTGGACTTGTTGTTGTCAGGAAGGAGGTATCTGGAGGGAAAGAAAAAAACACAACACTTATACAACACTTATCTGTTTAATTCATTCTTATCATGTGTAACAAAGGAAGCCCTGTTCATGACTTGGGAGTAATGTGAATGAAATGTTGTAAAGATTCTGTAGAAAGGAGCTGATAGTTTTCTGTCTCTTGGGCCCTCCGCTTTGAAAACACGTTGAACTGTCGCCCTACATATTAAAGAAAATAAATGTAACACATCCCTCTTTACAGACTGTATATAGTTATAGCGTAATAAGATACATATTGTAAAAAAAAAAAAAAGAAATTGAGGATGTTAAGGAGGAAAAGGGGTTTCAAGATTATCTAGATGTTTGCTGCAGACTTTCACTGTGGACCCTTTATACCTTCTGTAACTGCAGGGCTAATTGTCTGTAAATTGTTCTCAACCATCCTCTAAATAAAGAATTATAAAAAAAAAAGTAAAGAGAGAGAAATGATGGACACAAAAAAAGAAAGGAGCTGATAACATTTCTTATTTGAATGTCAATAAGATGAGCATAAAGACACAAAATAAAAAAGAGCACGCACAGACATACAATTAAAATCAAGACATGAAGAGTAATTAAAAAGACACATGATGATACACACACATACAAGATAACAAAAGGTTCACACATAACTAAAACGACCTCACAC
Organism: Labrus bergylta; assembly: GCF_963930695.1. NCBI lineage: Eukaryota > Metazoa > Chordata > Actinopteri > Labriformes > Labridae > Labrus > Labrus bergylta. The sequence goes on along the minus strand of NC_089207.1, from coordinate 2,708,614 downwards.
AGGAATACAACAGAGAGAGATTTTTTAAATGATCAAAAACAGACACATATCCACAGCAGAAGGAGTCACAATTGGCACATGCAGACAAAAACAATAAAACAGAGACACACAATATGATCACAAAGAGACACAGAAGACACACAAAAATGACTTCAGAGATAAAACAAAAAAAAGACCAGAAAGAGAATTTCAAAATACTACAGAGAGAAATAAAAACCACCACAAACACAACACGACTGCAGAGTCATGACGACGACACACAAAAAGTACCACAGAGAAGCAGAACAAAAGGGAAGGAGACAAAAAAACAAACTACTGCTAAGTGAAGGGAAAACCATCACAAAGACAAAAAGAACCACTTCAACGAGACACAAAACAAGAAGTAGTTTTTTAGCATGTTTCTTTCTGATGTCTAAATGGTGTTTAAAAAGTCATGCCCTTGGTTCAAAGCTAATACAGGTAACATGTTTGTGTATATTTCTACATCATGTTTATATATTTGTGTTTTTGCATTGGTGTATCACACTTAATTACTTGAATATGCAGTTTATTTGTTGTGGAGGATTGTGGCTTTACTTTTCACATGCACACTCTTAACTCTATTTGAGCCCCCCCCCCCCCCCCATGTGAAGGTTTTTCAACCAGCCCCAGTCGTCTCACCCTTTCACAAAAGGATCTGAAGTGCCTCCAGACTTGACGGCAGTGAGATTCTTTGCTCCTTTGACGAGCAGCTCGACCATGCCCCCTTCAGGCAGAGTGAAGCTGGCTGCCTTCTTGCTTTTCAGGAACCCTTTCTTCACTGTGACACAAACAAACAAACAAACAAACAAACATGTCTTGTATTTACACAACTAAACACACACTCAGTACAAGTACACTTCCCTTTACACTTTCCATTCCCCTAATTACTTTATAAATCCAAAGTAATGTTTTTTTTTTAAAAATGATTATAGAATAATCTTTAGTAATGTGAAATTAATGGAAACCAGTTGAAAATGTGGGCAAGTTAAATATTGTGTAACTCCTAAATAATTCAGCAATAAATCTATTATCCAAGCCTTCAGGGCCAAAGTGTTTCATAATGAGTCATCTCTTAAGGGTCTTAGAGTTATTAAATCTGAAGTATTGAATTCAGAGAAGCTGTTAACATGAGTGTTGCAGAGCAAAATTATCTTTTAATAGAAATAAGTGTTCAAACCATTCTTCCAATCCAGCATGGAAAAATCCATTGTCAACAATGACATATAACTTGGCAATAAAGTCATTTGAATTTCCCTCGGGATCAACAAAGAATCTATTAATCATCTATCTGTACAATGTTTTATTGACATTTATTACATTAAGCTGTAAATCAACATTTGAACTAGAGCCTTTAAAGTCTTTAAATGTGATTTTTCACAACTAATATAAATCAAGTATATCCTCTGAAAATAACTCTGTGAGTCATGACTGTCTACAATGGGTGTAACACCCGAGTCCCACTGTCTGTGATGTTTTCAGAGTTTTCAGAGTCCTATCTTCACTTTGTTTACATCGCCAGGACGGCCGGCTGACTCCTCCCCTCGTGTATAAAAGTTGTTTAATTGAGGGACTAGAGAAAAGAAGAATAACATACTGTACTCACTGCTTAACTGTGTTTCTAGATCACGCTCATTTCAGGTAAATTTACATGCAGTGTGAAGATACCAGCATAATAAAGATCGCTAGCATTAGCATGCTAACACAACAATGCAGCGCGAGTTGTTTTGGTTTCATGCTGGTGCTCAAGGGCGACATCTGCTGGATCAAAAAAATCACATATAAAGCCTTTAAGGGAAGACCTACAGGGGACATATACGTTGAATGTGATGTTTTGCTAATAAGACAATTATTCAAGCTGTTAGTTTTACCTTTGTTTGAAAAGGAGGAGCAACAACATGATTTACATCACAAAGGTTATAAAGGTTATAAAGGTTATAAAGGTTGTAAAGGTACCTGGTACTTCATCTAGAGGCATGAGGTTCTTCTCTCCAGGAATGTACTTTAACACGACTGTCAGTTCTCCTTTGTACGGCATTGTGGAGTCCACGCTGCTCTCCACCTACACAAACATCATTCACAATCTGCTCAAACACATTTACAACATTATCACAAATGTGACAACAACGCTCATCCCCGCATCCCGCGTACCTTGGGCTGGAGAGCGTACCACTCCTCTATTTGGGTGTCAAACTCCCAGGAGTCAAAGGTCAGCTCCACCTCTCCCAGGAAGCTGTTCTGCCCGAAGCGGTCGTGGTGCCACACGGAGACCTGCAGGGTTCTCGTCTCCAGCTGCGAGTGGCTGATCACGTACTACACATACACACAGGGGGGAAACATCGACGTAAATGATATACGTTCTCAAATGAGTGATCTGAGTTTACAGAGTAACCACTGTAAGTTTGTGCTTGGTGAGTTTTTCCAGCCACTGACCCTCAGATTCTCATTGAAAACAGGGCTGATGCTGTTGGCCTTGACGCTCGTCTTCCTCTTGCTCTGTCGTGACATATCTGGCAGCAGGTAAGTCTTCACGTATCTGCCAAGAAGACACAGAGTAACTCCACTGGAAAACGTTTATCAATCAATTTTTTTTTTATTTGTATAGCGTCAACTCATAACAGGTGTTATTTCAAGACACTTTACAAAAAGCAGGTAAAAGACCTTACTTATTGCTATGTTACAAAGATCCGGCCTATCCATCATGAGCACTTTAGCAAAGCAGCAAAAGTTACAGTGGTAAGAAAAAACTTTCTTATTAAAAGGCAGAAATCTTCTGCTGGATCCCCGGCTCATGATGAAACAGCCTTCACAGGCCTAGACTGCGCCGGGCTTGGAAAGGGATAGGGGGAGAGATGGGATAAGATGCAGGAAGAGGGATAGGGAGCAAGGGGCTGTGGGGTGTGTGTGTGTGTGTGTGTGTGTGTGTGTGTGTGTGTGTGTGTGTGTGTGTGTGTGTGTGTGTGTGGGGGTTTGTTCAGGCAAGCCGTCCATCAACATTTATATAAGCATTAATATAATAGCCACTGCCCCTTTTACACTTGTGCTGCTTTATATGATAAATATTATATTTATGTCATTATTATTTGTTGTGTTTGAAAATATCTGTAGTTTCTTTTTTGGCAGATGTCCGGACCAGGGCAACCTGGAAGTGGAGATGTTGTGTCTCATGGTATTTGATTGGCTAAGGTAGAAAAAGTAAAGTTTTAATACTTATTAGGTAAACTGCTGTTTTAACCATGATTTGGTCTCATTTAGTTTTGTATTTCAGTGTTTAGGTTTCCATGTTTTAATTTCTCCTGTCCATCCTAGTGTTGTGTGTTTCCTTTGTGTGATTTTGTCTTAATGTTTCATAGTTTAGTGTTTCCTGTTTTATTTTGTAGTTTCTTATCCTTGTGTTTCTTTGTTCTAGTGTGTTTTGTTACATTTGTTTGATTTGTTGACCGTTAACAAAAGGGTTGTTCTCTCTGTTGTAAAAAAACAGTAATTAACTAATTATATAAAGAAAGAAAAGGACTTGAAAGCTTAACTTATATGCTGACGAGGGAAAAAAATCCCCAAAGCGTGTGAATAAATCCTCCTCAATAACGACTGATCAAACTCAATCCGCCGATCTGCTGATGTGTGGTGTGGCTAAAGCTCCAGATAAACCTAATACTGTTTGTGGACCTTGAGTTTGGGATTGTTTTTGTCAAAGTCTTAAACAATGCCCAATTAGTGTTGCTGCTACATCTTTGTAAAATAACAGCAAGGTGCAATGCCTGCCTAAACCTTCAAGAATATAGAATTGACCTCCTGGTGGCGTTAGAAGTGTGACAGCTAAGATATTAAATCGTGTTTTTGTGTGATTGCACTCTTACGCGTCGGTGCGTTGCCTCTTCTCGTCTCCGGTTGCCAGGTTGTGACACTCCCTCACCAAGACGTTGAGAGCTCCGGTCTTGTAGCTGTAGCTGATCTTCAGCAGGATCTCGCCGCTCACCCTGGCGTTGCCATAGTCACCGGATTCACTGTACATGCTCAACATGCTGTTTATGCTACTCTGTAATGCACATACACACAGATAATAGGGGTGGGGGGGAAGAGAAGGTCACTGGATGAGTTGAAGAGGTAAGGAAAAGGAACAGCATGAGGTCAAAAGCATGAAAGAGACGAGGCAAGATGAGGAAAACAAGCTTCTAATATATCACAGACGTGCTGATGAAATAGGGTAGAAATAAAAATATCTTGAATAAAGTCTGCAGCAATACACGGTAATGTTAAGGGTAAGGATAATGCCATGTGAAATAACACACTGCTTCTCCCACAGGCATGTATACTTTAGACTTCAGGTTGAAGATTTCAGTGCAGGGGAGATGGTGATGGTACTCTACTACACATGTAAAAGACCACTGCTCCTAGTGATGGCTGCATGCATGTATCTATTCCACTGGACTTAAAAAATGTATCTTCCTTACATGCACTCTGTGAGTAGTTACACACACTAAGATTTTTTCTCATTGTCCACTGCACAGCTCCTACATGTCACCTTTTGTACATTTTTATTCTTTATTCTTTACATTTTTAAATTCTATTTTATATATTGTAATATCTTCTTATTCTGTATTATTTAAGTTGTTTCTAGTTCTGCTTTATTTCCTTGTTAATTGTTTAGCACCAATACACCAAGTCAAATTCCTTGTTTGTGTAAATGTACTTGGCAATAGATTCTGATTCTGATTCTGATTCTGATTCTACAAAGGATTAAAAACACGTGAAAATTCAACATTTCAACACACAGAATCATGTGCATGAAAAAGGTTTGCAGTTTGTATAATGTTCCAGAAATATCAGTCTTATCTGTGTTACTGGACAAAAGAAAGTAATCATGACAGGATGGACTGTAAATTATTGTCTTAATGCAGCCTGGACAGCTTCCTGTGCAGAGTTGATTGACAGCCAGGGTTTTTAAAGGTTACTTCCTATAAAAGGATGTCGGTGTCTCCTATGAGACCTCCTTTTGTAGTTTGCCTCATGTGTTTTACATCTCTATTTCTTTTTCTTTTCATGCAAGTTTCTCCCTCTTGTGTCCATGTGTTTGTTTGGTGCTATATTTTATATCTCTTTAGCACTTCTGCTATCAATCAACCTGATTGTTTGTTTTATTTTATTAGCTTCTTTCTTATTTATTTTCTCATTTCCTGTAACGTAACCGGTCAAAAGGAGATCGTCTACATATGACTTTCTATTGCTGTTCATCTTTCTGCTGACCAACAACAATAACAAGTAATAAAAAAAAAACCCAAAAACACCAAAGACAGCTAAGGTGACATAAAATGTAGATTGGATAAAAGAAGAATGGAAGTCAGTTATCAAAGGAACAAATAGGAGAAATAAATAAATAACAAGAAAAAGAGTGAAAACTACCGCTCATATGGTGTTATCGTTATTACCACAGTGAGAGAACTGTCCTGTGTTTGTGTGCATCTCCTGCACAAACGATCAAATTAAATCTTTAAAAAAAGCGGTCCTTGTGCTCCTCAAAACCGTGTTCCTGCAAAACCAATTTTATGAACAAAGACACAGACTCACTAAAAACCACAGTAGGTATTCATTATCTGGAACACGTCTTGGAAAGCAGGCGGACCGAAAGAGTCGAAGCTTTTGGAGATGAATAAAACTGCTGTAATCCCCCTGATAATATGATAATGTCTGGAGAACGCTGGAAGAAAGAAGGCTGAATTGAGCCACACACTGTGCTTCTTCTACTGGAAAGTCTACTTCATTTATTCCCTACAGGGAGCTGGTGTGATAAATGACTAGAGTAATGCATGTAGCTTAGTTTTTCAGGGAACAAATGAAGCTAACATCACTTAAGAAAAAAAAAGCATGAGCACAAACACACACTGAACATGCCGGGGTTTGAAGGAAAGCTCATTTACATTATTCAGTGTTGTATGTAATATTTGAGCTGTGGTGATTCGCTGCACTCTTAACTGTTCTATAAAGTAGAGGTGGACACTAATGCATGCAGACATTCGCAGGAGACTTACAGTCTCAGCATCCGAGTCGGGGACATTGAGGTGTCCCCACCTTCTGACTGAGCCGGGAGTGGAAGACTAGCAGCCGGTTCATTTGAAGATAAACAGATAAACAGGGGACAGAAAAAGAGAAAAAGAGAGAGAGAGATCTGAGCTCTTTGATGTGTTAGTGATAGAAGCAGACCCCGAGCACAGACCCCCAGAAGCCCCCAGAGGAGGAGCTGCAGGAAGCCCTGTCACACAGCAGCACAGCCAGAAACCACATTACACATGGTTACCATGGCGATTATCAGATGAAACCACAGAGATTACAACTCATCTGGAATCGGTGAAATCCACATGGACACACGGGATACAAACAAACACACACGCACTCACACACACACACCGACACACACTTACACGCACCGACACACACTTACACACACCAACACACACCAACACACACCGACACACACCGACACACACATGGTAAAGATCATGATATAGACAGGTATATCTGTTTTCTTTTCTTTTCCTCTCAATTATCTTCAATTTTGTTTCTGTTTATTTGACTTTTATTATATCTACTTTAATTGGATTTGTCTTTGCTAACGTTTTGCATATTTTGATTTTGTTTTGTTTATTTCTGCTTTAATTGACATGTCTTCGTGCACATTTTTGTTTTGTACTTGCACACCTTATCACAATAAAAAAAAGACCTAGTTTAAGCCTCTCTCTTTCTGTCTAACTGAAAGGATGAGAATGACTGAAATATCACCAAAACTACTGCAAAGATTTATCTAAAATTTAGACGTTCCAGTTCTCCAGAAAAGGAGAAAAGTCTCAGACGCTGTTGGGATGGATTGTGTTAAACATTCATGTCCACCTTAAATGAACTGCCATTACTTTCAAGACCATTCAAAGCCCTAGTGTTTGAGATTTTGGGAGACTGAAGAGAGATTTTGGAGATGAAGTAAACTATTTTTTTCCTGCATATGACTTTAAATATCTTTGTTATCTTAGCATGAGCTCTTTATTTTTAACCTAGAGATGGGTCTCTCCAGTAGACTGTATACAAGAAGTGAGGTAGCACAGGGTCCATTTTTTTTGGACTGGGAGATTTATTCTAGGACTGAATTAATAAAATAGATATGGCATAGATATTTTTCTATTTTAATTTAAAAATCTAGAAATTACACCAGTGAATAATAGAACTAATACTACCTCAGCTGTGATTTCATTATCCACCAAAGCCCTCCATGAACTGAATCATGTCGTTAGGGGGCAGAGAATATTAGAGCTCAATTCAATAAGGAACTCAAATCTCAGCGATAATGTCCCGTATCACCTTCTTTCACTTTCATTCATACAGACAACTGCAGCTCAGCGACGGTTGTTATACATTAATAATAAGATGAGTTGATAAATGTCAGACAGGCAGGACGTCTGTCTCATCTGCTTATCTATGCAGTTCTCAAATTACACACAGAGGCACAACAATGAACACAGCATGAGTCAGGAAATGAGCCAATTATATGCTAGGTCAATATCTGGATAGTATGCCCGACTCGGCTCTGTATAGTTGGTTGAAAAGGTTTGCAGAATTAAAGAATTGTGTTAAGATGTGTGATAATGTGAGTGAGTGGTTCATTTGAGAATGATTATAGATAGGAGGGCTTTGTTTGCCACTAGTGCCAAGTGCTTGATAATGGTGTGATTATTGTTTGGTTTGTGTAAATAACACAACAAACAAAGCGGGCTAGACGTGCTTTTGTGGTTTTTGGCTCAATTGATTGATTACTATCGCAGCTTCTTGTTGCTGTGAACATTTCAAAGTGAACTCCACTTAAGTCTGGCTCACTCTGCGGGATCATCGGGCCGATTTGAGCTCTGATTCTTCCTTCCCGATCCAATCTTAACGTCCCCGATCTGCCCGGCGATCGTCAGGGACGCCCCGATTTATTTCAAACATGTTTGATATTTAGAATTTAAAATCTTGACGATTACGTCATGAAAGGATCCGGAAGTCGTGTGTGACTACAATATAATCACAAGAGACAAGGGAGGACTGTAGTCATGGCGACCAGCGGCAGGTTAGGTTTCTGTACAGATCATCAGTGCAGCACAAACTTGTCTCCATATATCTACGATTGTATCAACTTTTCTATATCCTACAACAACTTCCACTTCCGTCTCTTTCACTAACCGTCATCCTTTGTTTTTTTCAAATGAAACTTTATTAACAATTGTCAACGCTCCGTCCCGATTTCAGTCGTACAGTGTGAGCTGACATGCCACCCCGACTTTTATACAATCGGGGGAAAATCGCACAGTGTGAGCCAGGCTTTAGTTGCATAGTCTGTTGCAAAAACAAATGAATGAAACATCCTTAATGATACACTTGTGCACATAAAACTGAATGGGAGATAATGTGTTGTTCTGTTATGTTTGTTAATTGACTGTACATGAGGAAAAAAAGCCATAAAAAACAACTTAGAGGAGGCAGAACCATCCCAACACTTTACTAACTTACATCACAGTAAAGCTTTCATTATCATACTATAAGTCCTGTCGTTCATGTAAATGCAGCAAGCGTCCTAAGCGTGCAGTGGAGGCTGTTCGTGACACCAGTTGACTGGCTCCCACAATGTTTACACAGTCAACAGTGAACATACACACCTGACTCAAGTGTCAGGTGATGATGTACACACAGAGAGTGCATGCTCATGTTTGTACTGTACGTGAGCACACAGGACTTTCCCAGAAGCTACGCTCTCACATTGTGTTTGTAATAGCATTAACATGGGTGTTACCATTGACATGTCGATACTGGGGCGTTGTTTCGCAGACTTCCCGTGGGCTGACATGAGAGCATCAATGTCTTCCTCTGTTTCCTCATCAGTAAAGTCCTGCGGATGACAGCGTTCAGATTGAATCAAAAGAAGGAGGAGATGGCATCCGGGAAGCTGGCCAAAAGCATCTTTTGAGTTTTCCCACACATGGGAGTTCTCTGTGGGCGGATGCAGCAACGTTTTCCATAAATTTACACAAGACAAGTCAGGACAGGAGTGTGGTTATTTATTTGTTTACTCACTTTTCACGCGCCAAAAAAAAAAATATCGGTGGGTTAAAAGTAAACTTGTGAGCATGAATGGATGAAAAACAAAATCCTGTTTGAGTGAGTCTCTGTGTTTTTGTGGAGCAGTTTGAAAAGATTATATAGAAAATAAACTGAGTAATCACAGAGACAAAGCAGCCCATCAGATCCTCCACCTGTTTTTCAGCATACAGCCGTTTAGATGCTTGTGATGCTCTTTGAAGTGAGCTGCTCTAAAGGGAAATTAACATTCAGCCCCACGCCTGATGCATCACGTTAACTTCATCAGCCCACAGATGAACTCGATACAGATGTACAGTGCAGTACATGTAGCCGCTTAGCAGGGTGCATGGACTGAAAACCTCAAACAAGCTGTGTGGACTTTAAACTTAAATGCTTGGTTTTTTCTAAGACCTGCAAAAATCAAACAAGTAGTCAGTTCTGCAGGAAAAAAAAGCTGGAAGGGGGGGGGGGGGGGGGATGTATGCCTCTTACTGTTTCGGTGAGCCCGATTGAATGCCTTCTGAGATTGAGGGCGTCGTCACTGGGTTCAGATCCAGGAGCTGACAGGTCCATCTCTGAGCGACTGAGATCTGCAGGGAAGGGGAAGGAGGGGGGAAAGGAAAGGAAGACCGGGAGGGGGGGGGGGGGATACAAAGAGGAGAGTGTGAGAAAAAAAAAAGTAGTTTTAAAGATGCTGTTTGAAGGGAGTCGAGGACCTCAAGGCAAAAAACTGAGGAAACCTAATCATCATTTTTTCTGTTTGTGGAGAGAGTGGGAAAATCATTAAGGTCTGCAGATGTACTCTCTGCCTGACTGTAATAATCAAATACTGAATTTGTTTAGCAGTTGATGGGTAACAAATGCAGCTCAGAATGATTGTATGCAGTGTTAATCTCGTCAACAAAATAAATGACGAAAATATTTGTTGACGAAGTTCTTTTTTAAATTAGTCAACTATGACGATGACGAAACTCCGCTATTTGACCATTTGATAAATAATATTACTTCATCATCTAATTGAGGAAAATGTGACAAAACGAAAACTACATTACAAGTCAGGATTATCACGTTTCCCCCCTCAGCTGTTCTAAAATCATTGTAAACCAAAGCAGACTTCATCAAAGGTGTGTGTGTGTGTGTGTGTGTGTGTGTGTGTGTGTGTGTGTGTGTGTGTGTGTGTGTGTGTGTGGGGTGAGTGCAACAATGTGCAGCCTGGAGCCTGCAGGTCTGTGAAGCCCCGCCCCCTGGAGCTTCGTGAAGCCCCGCCCCTTGGAGCTTCTGATTATCAAAATAAAAGCTTGCGTCTGATTTTGTTGACTAAAATATCTTCTATTGTCATCAACTAAAATGATGTGCAATTTTAGTCAGTGACTAATTGACTAAATTAAATCAATAACAAATGACTAATATCTGACTCAATATAAAAGACATTTTCGTCAGGAGACTGTGACTAAATTAGAAAATGGTGTGAAGATTAACACTGATTGTATGTAGGTAAAGAAGGTCATGACTGTCATGGAGTAGTCACAGAACCTACGTAGGTAATAAGAGTTTAAAGAATAAGACCAAAAAATGTAAAATAAAATCAATAAAAAATGCTTCCTTTAATCGTAATTCATCAAGTTTACTCCCAGTACTGCTCATTTTTTGGATTGGGAGGCTCGTTTCCTCCCACTTCAGTCCTTACAGGAAGTCTTAGTTTACCTGCTATTTAATCTGACATCAGCTGGAAAGCTGTTGTTCTTCAGATACCCAATCTGACCAAAGATTTCACAGCAGTGGAAGTTTTCTTCATCTTTAAGGTCATCCAGGTCAAATATTTGATTTTTGATTTGAACTCTGTTGTTTTATCCCCGGAGGAACACAACAAATACTTACTTAGTATAATAACAAGCAGCATTACTGTAAAATGGCCTGAAGGGCGGGAGTTGCTATGGCGATACGAACAGTCTGAAAGAACTCTGTCCAATGAGAGATGAAAACTAAAACCTTTGGCTGTGATTGGTGGATTGGCTTCTCGGCAGTCAATAAAATACGCAGATGTTGCTATGCAGATTTGGATGTTGTGGACACAAAATAGAATCAATTGATTACCGAAGCAATTTTAGTTTTTTCAAATATATGTACAATTATTTGGCTATAGAAAAAAAACACTTAAACCAGGTTTAATAAAAGTCATGTTTTCACGGGTCAAAGAAGTGTTAAGTCATGAGAGTATAAGGGTCTCTTGCTTAGCCATACATGCTAATAATTCTGTTTCCTTTTGAGCAGATAAACATGCACACTTCAATCCATTAATACACTTTTGCTCTGTGCGTTTTACAAGGTCTAAAAAAACACTGTTTAATTCTTTTGTTTTGAGCTGGAAGGCATCCTTTAAAAACTTCAAAGATCGAGCTATCACAGTTGTTCCCCCTGCTTTACGTGTTGATGCAAAGCAAACGATCGCTTCTCTGCACTAGCTCTCTTTATCTAACAAACACCGACTCAGGTATTCATATTTCACAACTCACTGATGTGTTCTTGTAATTAAGTTAATTTCAGAATCAGGTAAAACAAATGAAAAAAAGGAAAACATATTTGAAATATGAAGTTGATAAGATGTGTAAAAAAGCTGAAAAAATGATGCTACTGTGTACAGTATATTATTTGTATAGAACTTGTGTTTCTATTTTATTCTTTGTATCTGTGTGCTGTTCTATCCTTTGGTGTTACCTGCTGCTGGAATCTGAATTTCCTGAGGGAATCTTCCCAAGGGATTAATAAAGTTCTTATCTATCTATCTATGTCTGAGATTTAAAATAAAGTGAGCATCACCACTGAAGACCTTACTCAGACACAAGCCTATGAATAAAGTTATTAGACTCTTAAAAATCTGTCCATAAAATGGTAATACAGTGCAAAAGTAAAATGGCTTAATATAGTCGGACAAATCTGTGGGCATGATTCGACATCTTGACTCAGCAGTTCTCTTCACGCTAACGACACTAAATGAAGCAATTTTAAATCTTGACACGCCTCTGAACAGCTGTTAGGAGTGCAGATAAAAGGTCTAACACGGGGACAGACAAAGTGGGTGTCATTACACTTAAAATACAAAAAAAGGGTCAAACAGAAAAAAAGAACAGAAGCGAACATGGGATGTAATTTGCAGACGTGAAATCTGCTCACGACAGGAGGAGTCATTTTGTCCTTTACGAGGTGCTCCACAGTGTCAGTGTGAGAGCAGATGAGTGTTTTCAGCACGACCTTGGTTCAACTGTCTTTGACAAAATACTACTGCCGCTAACACATCTTGAAACTGTGACTCAGACGTGGAAATGTTTACTGTGAAAAATAAAGCTGTTTTCACATCTGCACTCCGGATAATATCTAGATATTTACAGGAGGAACACTCCGGAGATTCTCTCGACCTAGTCGTTCACATATGCTCCTCACAGCTGGAGACTATCTCTGTCGGGGGGGGGTAAGACGTGATGTAAATAAAAAAAACGCGGAAGTAGCGGCCGTAGCAACAGAGTCCGCTACACGACGTTATAATGAGAATATTTGTCTTTATATCAATGCTATGTGTAATCCAATGGAATGACAACATCCACAAAAGAGAGGAGAACAACAAACTGACCAACAGAAAACAGAATGCAGACGTTTAATTAGAGCACGGAGATCGTAGAGGTCGCCCGCAGACACTTTAGACAGTCACTGTTTATAAACATCATTCTCTTTCTATTGGCTCCAGTTGAAATCTCTGGAGTATATGCTGCTGCGTTCAGACATCAGCTCACTCTGATATTCTGCAGATAAAATACTAGAGGTCTGGAGGAGAAACTCTGGGTAAAGTCTGTGTGAAAAATGTGTCTGTTTGCATTCACACAGCTTAAAGAACCTCCAGGTAGACAAATCTCTGGAGTTTTTCAGGAGATTTCAGTATGTGTGAAAAGGGTTATAGAGACAAGAGCATGAGTCTGTTTGTCTCAATGTGGAGCAAAAACAAAATATTGCAAAGCCAAAGTGTGGGTTGTAGCAGTCAGAGGTACCTGATGACACCGAAGCCTTGGACACAGAAATGGTCGGGGCGCCTGAAGACTTCCTGTAGTACGCAGGTGCTTTTTTCTCAGGTGTGCTGTCACTGGAGTGTAAACTGGCCACACTCTCCGCTCCATCAGGCTGTGTGCAAACACAAAATTCACACGCCAAAGATACTTAAATAATACAAATATATGAAATTATAATTGTTTCCCCCCCAAGTGTGTTACTCTGATTTTGTGTTTTGTGAATGAGTTGCTGACCCTGACCCTCCGGTTGTCGTTGGAAGTTTGAGATCGGTCTGCAGGCTGGGATCGCAGGTTGTTAGGGACCGTGGGCAATCCTGAGGACTCCAAGGCCAACGCAGCGCCCCTGAAAACCAGAACAAAACTAGTTTAACACTCAATAACAATTTGTCTTTAATCAATAATAATAATAATAAAAATTCCACAATTTCCCAGTTTGGGATCAATTAAGTAATTATATTCTATTTTAATAAATACTGTTAATTCAAGTCTAGCAATGTCCCACCCTCCACCCCTAAAATCCTGGAAAAATGAGATTTCATCCACCAACGTGACAGTAATTTGATAAAAATAATGTGATTGAGATTTTTTTTTTTTTACTGTAAATTTCATATAATTTAAAATATTTTTATTGCATGTTTTCTTCAGTCATCCTTGAAGTCCGTAATTCCTTACTTTTCAAACTGAAATAAACTCTGTATATACTAATACAATACCTCGTCAGTGCTGAGAACGGGTATCAATCTATTCACCTATTTGTATGTAGAGTGGTAGATGAGCGAACACTGAGTAGGCTCTGAGCATCTCCATCTGACAGGGATTTAGGACTTGGACTGTCGACTCCATTCTCTGGCTTTAAGGTCGATCGGGCGCCTTTTTTATCCATCTTCCTTCTACACACACAGACACACAAACACACACAACAGCGATATTAAGTATTATTACAAAACCCTAACACTGTGTCACTTAAGTTAACAGGTTAAAACACACCGAGAAAATGCACCGTAGTTAAGGATGGAAGCCCTGTTTATTATTCTATTGCAATTATAAGATTAGCCATTTCCATTCAGACTTCTTTTTTTCCCCTCTTTTTGTCACTTTCATGAAAAACGTTGGTCAGTTTGTCACCAACTTTTCTCCGGCTGAAACACCTCCACATGTGTTCATCATATTGAGTTCTGACAACACTGATGAAGATGTAAAATATGTAATCTATTCGCTCTCTGAGTGGTTCAACAAGATGCCGGAGACAGTCTTTCCCATGTAGAAAGAAATACTTTAAAGTCAGAGGGTGTTCTGCAGCCGCCCTGTTAAACACATTAAAGTATCCTCATTTCTTCATTTTATTAGAGGCGTTTTGCCTAAATGGCTTTTTTTTGTGTGACTCACTGTGATGCCTTCAGGAGACAATCGAGTGAATTAAGATGAGGAGTGATGTTAGAGAGCACAATCCAATTACTGCTCTGTTACTTTACTAAATGTGTTTTCAAAAGATTTATGGTTTCTGATAAATCGGATGAGCATCCACTTGACCTTTTTAACGTCATGTACTGAACTCAAGTCTTAAACCAATGACATTTTCTTTCCATTTGTGGTTTTTCATGGTGTTTCTTTAAGTCTCCTTTTGGATTGATTGAACAGCTTCGTAAACTCTACTTACCCTTTCCTGAGCATTCCAGTTCTCTTGGATTTAGGAGTGTCGGCTCGCTCTGATTCTGATGCGGCCGACAGGTTTTCTGTCGACTTTTTTAAAGAAACTTGTGATAGAAGAAAACAAAAGAAACCCATTAAGATTGTTTTCAACTCCATTGGTTTACATAACAAGCTTAACAGAGTGTAACTCACTAATGGGGCTGCTAATGATCGTGTGTTTGATCACATCGCTGCACGCCACTTCCTGCTCAAAGCGCTTGGACCGCTCCTCGAGGAACCATTCTCCTGTTACCACCTTCAGCTCCCTGCAACAAACAATGCCCTGGCAGCTCAATGCTACAACATGCCTATAGTGTTATTTTTCTCCTAGACTGCTGTGTCTGCTTGTGTTTCATTCTGTACCAGCGGGCTCCATGCGTAGGTGTTGGAGCGAGACTTTCTTTAAGAAGAAAGTTGAAAAAAAGTTTTAAAAACAGAAAACAATATCTTATGGCCATCGGGTGTTTATTTAGAATAGGGCAGAAGAGAACTTGAATGCAACCTGGCTCCCCCCTACCTGTCTGAGCTCCTCCACCGGCACACTCAGGTCTGCTGATGCAAACCTTCCAGTAATAATGCAAAACTTTGACTCTTTGACCTTTGGCCTGTTTTGTTTTTCTTTTGTTTTTTAGCATGCATTCCTGTACTGTTTTTGTTTCTCATGTGTAAGTCTGTGCTTTTTTTCCTTCTTTTTTTGTGCTGTATAACGCGTAAAAATTCAATAAAAACTGAGTTAAAAAAAAAAAAATTTAAAAGTTCTACAGCAGTTCTTCTAGTTGTTTGGTTTTCTGCTGTCTTTGATATTTGTTTTGTTGGGTTTTTAGTTTATTATTTTGGGTAAGTCATCTAAAAGATCACAGCTTTGAAATCCCCCTCAGTTCCACAAAGACGAACATGCATGGAACTTTCTCCAAAATGACTTGAAAATGGCGGATCTCGTTTCGCTTGAAGCCTTTGGCCTCGATCTTAAAAGATTAAAAAAAACGCGAGACAATCAGACAGTGCCTGAGGTTATTTACCTGGTTAAATAAAATAACAAACAAAAACAAACAGGGACAGATGTGGTATCATAAACCCTCTGATCCAAACCATATTTTGGTCCCCCGCTGGCAACCACACTTACGAGATCTTGGCACAGACGTTGCATTTCCAATTCCGAGATGTGGGAGCCTTAACGCGGCACTCGCTGCACACGCGCATCTGACACTCGTCGCACAGATCTCCACGGTCAAAAATCAGACCCAAGTTCTTCAGGCAGCGAGCGCACTGCCGCTCCCCCAGCTCGTGCGGTCGACACGAGCCTTTCCGTTTGATCTCCAGCAGCTCATTCTTCAACTTCCTACAGGACAGAAAAAAGAAAACATTAAGGGATAAGAAGAGAAACAAAACCAGAGAAACACAAGATTAAATGGTGACGCTGAAGTCCTCACCGTATCCTCTTCTCCTCTCGTTTCCTCAGTTTCTCGTCTTTCTGCAGCACCTTCAGGATCATCTCTCTTTCATGTTCCAGCAGAAAGGAGAGGTTCAGATCCTCCCCGATCTCCTCCATTGGTCCCTCAGTCTACACTTAGCAAAGAAAATAAATCAGTCAAGCAAAGACGCTGCAGACAGAGGATGTAAGCTGTTCTTTTAGTAATGCTCTGTTAATAGTTAGAAAGATGTTCTTCTATCATACATCTAACTTTATTAGTTAGATCTATCCCTTCCTTTATTAATTGTATTGCTTTCAACCTTTTTATCTTTCTCTTCTTTAAATGTTTTAGCCTTTAAATGTATCCCTTCCTGTCTTCACTTTACTGCTCTTAGCCTTTTTAAATTCCTATTGTAATGGAATAATTCTGTTTACTGTCGAGGACACATTTTACTTACAGCTCACTTGAGAAATGCTACAATAATTTAATACATAATATTGCTGTTTTGTCTTTAGCCAAGGATGAAGGTTTCTCACAAATAGCTAAATATCAAAGATACTCTGACTTGAAGTTTCCTTGACATTACTGTTGTGCGACGTGTTAAAATGTATGACAAAATGTCTTTGATATTTGACTGCGCCTGTATCGGCAATCCTGATATAGGCATGAAGGTTTTTCTGTGAAGCATGTGTATATAAACCTGAGCATATTGTGATTACTTGGAGCTTTCCTTCAGACTGTATTGACACTCTGAACCGATCTCCTGTTTATCTCTTCTTTTTCTCTCCATTCTGTGTTTACAGCCTGTGATGTGATGTCGTCCCACTCTCCCTCAATTTTTATTTTGTTCTCTCCTGGTTGATTTTAAACTAATTTTCCTTCATTGTATTTAACTGCCTCTCCATACCTGCCTGTTGAATCTTATTCCTGTTATTTGCATTTTTACAACTTTGCCCTCTCTGTTGATCTCTTACCGGGGTCCCTCCAGTGTCCCCTTCTGCGATCTTCTGTTAGTTGGGGGGGGGGGGGCTGCAGATAATTAGGACCTGACTCAGGAAACCTGCATGGAGTCAAAACAGACACAAGGGAAATAAATATTTAGAGATGTCTGCCATTTAACAAAATCTATGCTTATCTTTCGCTAGTGTAAGAAGCATTCATTAAAATATGAAAAATGATTTTTAGGGGTAACAAGGGGGAGGCACTAATAATTGGTAGATATATTTGACAGCTCGGCAACAGCTTAACGACTTCCCAATTAGGCTGCAAGCCTGACATTCAGAGAACAACATTTCTCAACTTCTATTAGCCGAGCTCTACCTCTCCTCTCTTCCATACTTGTTCTAATTATCTGGACACCTGCATGCCGGTGCACACTGACAGATAACATTCAGTTATAAAGCGCTTTTGTTCAAAGAGTGAAGTCATAGGGGTAAGGCAATGTCAGTCTGTCGGTCCAACACTGTTTCAAACAATACATTATTATGTATGCACATTATCATTATGATGAAGCTAATTGGAGTTTCCCTGACTGTATTTCGACATGAAGTTGACAGTTTTGTATTTAAGTGAAATATCCAGGACAACTATTGGACTAACATTAGTGACAGATTATCATGCCCCTTCATATCTTATTTTTTTAATCAAGCATCCAGATCATCATATTAACATCAAGCTGAAAGCAGAAGTAGTGCCAATTAGAAAACCTTACAGAGCTGCTGGTATTCAAATTCAAATTCAAATTCAAAAAACTTTATTTAGCTGTAGACTCTCATGTTGTCTGTTGTCTGAGAAGACTATCTTCTTAAAAGACAAAGGCATAAGGACTGTAGGAAGATAGGGATTGAACAACATGAGCTATGATTATGATAAGTAGTCCAAAGGGACTAAAGGGGTAAAGCAGTGAAAATGTCACTACTGGCTGTGCTATTTAAATGTTAAGTGGCTCTGAGATCTCCTGATGCCACGGCTGCTCGGAGAAATTCTGATTTTAGAATGCTATAAAGGGACACACACACCGAACACACACAAAACACACACCAAATACACAAACACTTTTATGTGCTTTATATGCTTTATATGTGATTTTTTGATCCAGCAGATGTCGCCCTTGAGCACCAGCATGAAACCAAAACAACTCACGCTGCATTGTTGTGTTAGCATGCTAATGCTAGCGATCTTTATTATGCTGGTATCTTCACACTGCATGTAAATTTACCTGAAATGAGCGTGATCTAGAAACACAGTTAAGCAGTGAGTACAGTATGTTATTCTTCTTTTCTCTAGTCCCTCAATTAAACAACTTTTATACACGAGGGGAGGAGTCAGCCGGCCGTCCCGGCGATGTAAACAAAGTGAAGATAGGACTCTGAAAACTCTGAAAACATCACAGACAGTGGGACTCGGGTGTTACACCCATTGTAGACAGTCATGACTCACAGAGTTATTTTCAGAGGAGATACTTGATTTCTACATTTAAGTGTGAAAAATCACATAGAAAGACTTTAAATCTGAACACGTACACACCTAGGTCGCTGGGTTGCCGAGGTCCCCAGTTAGTGAGAAGTTGAAAACTTCACCAGGGTGGTTTTTGACATGATTTGAGGGCGATTTGAAAATTGGCCAAGGAGGGATCTTATAAAATGTGCTGTTTGCCAGCTAGTCCCCTGTTGATGAATGTGAACTGACACCTTAAATCCCTGTTAGGTAAGTGCACAAACACACACACACACTGTCATCAAACTAACTGCTGAACCAGATCAAGTGAACTGATGTGTAAAAAAATGATTGGAACAGAAATAGGTTTTTTTCAGTAGGTTTCCTCAAGATGAGAAACTAAAGGGAAGAAATCTACCAGTGCTCACGGAAAATGATGTTGGGAAATGAGAATTGAATGGAGTGGAGGGATCTGCATAAAGCCACACCAGCCTCCTTCAGTCCTTATTCATCACCGTCTCTTTCATCCTCACCCTTTCTTCTCTCGCCTCTTCCCTTCACTTTACATGAATTAGCACTAATGAACCGGCAGACATCGCCTCAGCTTCATTTGCAACACAAAGCACATCAGTGATTTTGGCATATTAAGATGAACTGCAGCTGCATTGTGGCCAACGTATTAAACGTGAGGTGTGTATTCAATATGATAACTTATGTTGTTTTTAGTATATGATAAAGTGATATTGTTTTTGTATATGATAACTTATGTTGTTTTTAGAGCCAATATTAGCAAATCATCAAGCTAATATTGGTATCGGTTAATTTTATCTCTGATATGCGACCATGTGATTAGATTTATTCACCAGTAAAATCGCATTTCATTTGAGTAGCATTATATTACACTAGCAGTTCTCTTTCTGACTGTCACCAGCAGATGGCGCTGTATGGATTAAGACACGCATGATCACCCTCCAGAGTGTCGAGCGGTGATGCACGTTCATGCTCAGTCACTTTCCAGTTCAGTGACCATGTTGTCTTTCTTATATATCTTTTCTGCAAGTGTTTGATAACTGCATTTGAGGGATCAAAAAATGTTTATACCTATATCTATCTCTACAGATCAAAGATAGATCTAAGAGGGATATCGGCCGATATATCGGTATCTCCCTAACAGTGTTGGGCAGTAACGCATTACTAGTAACGAGTAGTGTAACGAATTACTAATGAAATTCCAGTAATAATATTACAGTTACTCATACAAAAAATAACTCGTTACTACCTTACTGTTGTTGTTATTACCCTACTTCTGATTTAAAATGCAACAATCCCCAGATTATTATCATTTTAGTTGCTACCGCGGGTAGTTTTCTTTTGGCCATTGGCCTTATTTTGTCAGTATTTGTCAAACATACCTGGCAACCCTGGCTAGCTTGGAAGATGGAAGCGCTTATGTTTACATTCAGGGGCTGGAAATATTCCCAATACTTTAGTTTTCTTGAGAAGAAAGATGAGGAGAACATTGTTGTCAGATGTAGATTGTGTCCCGGTACTAGGTCTCTTTCTACTGCAAAAAACACGACCTCAAACCTCCTTAAGCACTTACAACAACAACAGCACAACAACGTGAAGCTCCTGTAAATAAAACCCACCAGCGAGCCCTCTGCGGCCGCGGAGGATAGCTGGAGCCCTACAAAACAACCAAGACTGGATTTTAATCGTGGACAGCTACAAGCGAAAAAGAACTAATGAAACGTGTGGCTTAATACGAAAAGTAATATAACGAGTAGTTTAACATATTACTGTTGGCAGGGAGTAATAAGTAAAGTGATTATATTATATTATTGTTAGAGTAACAAGTAATGAGTAATATATTCCTTTTTTTCAGTAACGAGTCCAACACTGCTCCCGATTATAGATATTTGTATCGGCCCAAAAAATCCCACGTCGGTTGGGCCCTAGATGTTTTATAGATACCTTTGCATTAAAACGATTCACACTGCTTAATATAGTTTTTATAGTTATAGTTGTTCTGACTTCACTTGGAGCAAAATGTAAGAGCCATTTTGGCACTGAGACTCGTACAGTTACTTGCTAACATCATCAACCTAAATGGCTCACATTGACAGCTAGAAGGCTGATTAACCATGTTCACGATCATATTTCAGTTTGCAAAACAATGCTATGTAAACTGCCCTTCAGTGTAAACAACAAATCCCATTCAAACACATTCACACACTATTTGATGCCAAGGAGCTATGTGAGGGTTTGACTCGTCCAAGGACACCTCGACATGTGGACTGCAGTAGGATTCGATGCCGGTGTTTCTGATTGTGAGATGACCGACTCTTAGCACTGAGCCGCAGCTGCCACAAATGTCCGTCCAACATTTCACTGTAAACCATCCAAGAGTTGCTGAGATCTCTAAGTCTTGCCCTGCCATGCCCAGAGACAGTGAGGTAGAAAAAAAACTACTTTTCTAGCTGTTGGTAAGTGAACTTTTCTGACTATTTCTAACTAAAACTGACAGTTCTCCTCAGCAAACACTGACACAGAGCTACAGTTATCGACCTAAATGTTCCTGCAACATTTAGACAACACAGCTATCTTATTCTACAATTCACTTTATCCAAAGCGACGTACATCAGAGAGTAAGAACAACACAAGCAAGGATCTAGAAAAAAGGGAACAATGTCAGTAAGAGCAAACGATCAGCTTTGAGTCTGATTGGACACACAGGTGCTGACAGGAAGTGACCAGAGGCAAAGCACAACATTGAGGGCAGTTCTTGAGAGCTCTAATCAGTATAGAAACCATCTTATAAGTCGTCGTTATCAAACAAAAACCATCGTCATTACCATCATCATCATCAATAATATGGAGACCATCATCATTAAGTTAGTAGGTATTCATGAAAGAGCTGGGTCTTCAGCTTTTTCTTAAAGATGCAGAGGGACTCTGCAGATCATTATATATCGTTATATTAGTAGGTGTGTGATATACTAATAAATGTCAGGTTACAGCGTCACATTTAATTCTGGCAGCCATGCCATACTTGGTCAACAACATATATAAAGTGAAACTAACATTGAGAAAGCCTCAATAACATTATAGTTCCTCATCGAGAGATCAACACTCTCTCAGAGTTTAAACTGTGTGCTGCAGCAGGCGGGGCGTGGTGTCCTCACAAAGCCCTCCCTGAGTACACACAGCACACATTCCCACTCCTGCTCGCTCTGTCCTGAGCAAACAGAGAGAGAGGAGACGGTTAAACTTTGACTCCTGAGCCGAGGAAACGCACTCACTTCTTCATCCTCGCTCTATTAACGTAGCTCGAGGGAAAACAGCGCGGTGACTCACTGCTTTCTTCACAGTGCGGGGAAGGTTTTCATCTCTTCCACCATTCAACATTCATGCTGTTCAAACTAATAACGTATCATTCATCCCAGAGTCCATCCTCTGCCGGGGACATCTGATCGCTAATCCACTTTTGTGGTCTAGTTTGTGTTTTTTGTAACTCTGTGGCATTTCAGCACCAGTCGATGTGGTGTTTGCTGCAGGTGGTCTGGCTCACAGACAGCACGATCAATCAGTCAATTAAAGGCCGCAGGTGTGCGGGGAGCAGCCGGGCTCCAGTTGGTAGAAAAAAAAACTAGAAGACGTGGATGAGAAACGATCATGTGAAATGCAAAATGCAGACAGTCATTACTGAATACCGATGTAAATATGACTTCTAAAGGACCTATGTATGTAGTCCCTCTCTTGGACGTTGGTTAAAAGAATTGTCAGCAAGTCTGGCTCTTGATGAAATGTACATATATAGTTATGAAGACAGCTTCAGAATTTGTTAAAAATGCTGACTTGGACAAAGTATTGAAAGCATGAATGTGAACTGTTACTAGAGTGAGAAATATGTGTCAAATGTGACTGTTTATGTTTATTATTTAACTTGTTTATTTTTTCATTTGTATTGTACAAATTAATTTTATTATTCTTGTGTTATTGATATACTGCCACATGTTCTATTTTGGGAGGTTTCTTTTATGTCACACTTTTGTTACATGCATATATATAGATTTGTCTGCAATCTTTGCTCTTTGCTGCTGTAACAATGTACATTTCCCCATTTCCACATATATTGTGCATGTCCTGATAAATGTGAAATTCAATAAAAATATGTTTAAAAAAAAAAAAACATGACTTCTAAAGAAACCACGGTCACACGATGCCTTCACAACAGCTTCAGTTCTTCTGCTCTCAGTCCTAAACGGACTCTGATTATAAAACTTTATAAAGTTTGAAAGGCGAGAAAACACTGAAGCATTCTGCAAATAATTTTGTTTGGATTAGGGACGCTTTAAAAGATTTTTAATACCCTTACTGTTAACAAATCTACAATAGGCTTTTGTCCCGTTAAGCTTGCGTTTCTTTGTTATAGACTTCAATTACTGTTGTATAAAAGACACATCACTGAGACACACTGCTACACTGACAAACAAACATGGCCACTATAGTTAAATGAAATCTTTTGTACACTATCCTGCTGATGGACTTACTTTCTAGAAGATTGGTTGAATTTAAATTATTTTGTATGTAATAGCGATGATGCAATTTGACACATTTTTGATATAGAATGTGAAACTGATCGGCAGCACAGAGCGTTCAGAGCTAATGCTAATCTCCAACTCTTGAACCAAGAGTTCACTACATAAGACTTTAGATGAGAAAATAAAAAACTACCACAATAAAACAATAAATACATGAACATAAAAATTGTTTTCAACGATACTTAATTAGAGATATGGCTGACTAACTATCCTGATATATTTGAGTGAGGAAAATATCATTTACACAGTTTTGGCTACAGACATTTGCAATAACTATCCACTAAGTGTGTTATCAATATCTTAGTTAATATATGTAATTTTATTTTTGATTACCTCAGAGCAGACAGAGCTTCTGTGGTTTAACCAACAAACATCTCCTCCTCAGGTGCTTATTGCATGCATTGTTTTGACATTTCTATTTAATCAGAACACCTATAGGTGTAAGTAAGAGGGGATGGCCATTAGTTTTAAAGAGTCTTGGTGAATGGGATTTGGCAATTTGAGCATTACGTTCTAATTCTGAGGCTGTTAGATTAAATAAGTTTTTAATTTAATTTAATTTAATTTGATTAATTTAATTGATTATTTTTATTTATTTATTATTATTTTCTTT
Organism: Labrus bergylta; assembly: GCF_963930695.1. NCBI lineage: Eukaryota > Metazoa > Chordata > Actinopteri > Labriformes > Labridae > Labrus > Labrus bergylta. The sequence continues at coordinate 2,684,691 of NC_089207.1, read as the reverse complement.
CTCTGCAATGACAGGAAAATAAAATCTGTGATTAACTAGAAACAGCCCCTCAGAGTCATTGAACATAAAATGATACGTCTCAATATAAAGAGATTATCGCACAGCCCTGCATACTAAATGCATTCTCCCCAGACATCCCCTTCTCCTTCAACACTTTGCAGTTTGCACTCTGCCTCGGCTCATATTTCTCCCTCCTGTTCACTGTTCACTCCTTAACTTCAGAATAATCTCAGCAGCAGGGGCATCAGTTTCTCAATTCTGCTGAATCTCTGAATGTATTGCACACTTTTCCCTCTGTGAGAGAGTTAAAGTGGGATGATTCAGGTCAGGAGAACATTAGATGGTGTGTGGTGGGATTTTGCAGAAATGTGGGTCAACCCCAACTCCTTTTTTGAAATGAAAATTCATCAACTTCCACTTTTGCTTTAGCTTGTTATTTCAGAGCAGGTTGAGCCCAGATCTTTGACTCGAGATAGCAAGTTTTTATTTTTTTTTGCCTTTAAGATAGTGAAAAAGAATCCGCCAACAGCTAATTGACCTTGTGTCAGCATTTTCTACGGCTGTTGTTTTTCCATATAATTTCCCCACGGCGTTGCATTTCTAGCATGAGCACCACCACACAATGTTGAAGGATGTATCTACGGTGTGAAGAACGGCGGATCATTCAATAATTATATCGATTTTTTGGTTCCTTGTAACAGGCAGAAGCAGCCATCTGTTACCCCTCAATCCTGTTCAGATACAGTCTTATATGCATAAGGGTTCAGCTCTTTCTTTTAATGGTTTAACCCTTTACTACCCCCCCTTTGTGGTTATTCACAGGATGCTGTACGCTCCCCTTCTGAATCATTAATGTGACAGCGAAGGCAGATAAAGTAATAATGATGGGCAGAGAGCGTCTCTGGAGACCATTAATCAGCAGGTCACTTCAACCCAGACAGAGAACTCCTTTTGCTGCTGCAGACAGCTGAGCCAATACAAGTCCACACTTCCTCCCAGTGTGGAAAACAAAGGTCAATAATGACACACTTTCTCACATGCTTACAATACTGCCGTGTCCACACACCAGAGGGAATAAAAACATACACTTATATAATATATCTCTGCTTTGATATCTTCAGATTTAACAAGCAGGATTTTTCCAGGTATATCTGACTCTATAATTCATCTCCTATGTAGGGTAATTTAGCCATCTGGTGATGTTCTTCATTGTCCTTAATGCCCGAAGTTCCCAGTTAAATGCCAACAACAAGTATTATCTGTGCCAAAAGCCAGATGTAACTTATTTCTCAACATCATTATTACTATGGAAGCGATTAGTGACCAGAATTCAAATGATACAGCTCATTTGAAAATGAAAATGCAATAACAGAAATGCTTTTTAATTTTCAGAATATGGGTGTATTATTTAACTCAAATAAAAATGATGATTAATCATGTAATTTGCATTTTATTTTTCAACTTGTGCAATGTGCAATGCACATTCTTTGACTAAAAGATTCTCCCATCGTACTGCGCGTTCTGCCCACTCTCCTCATAGACTGTAAATATTACGTTCGCCTGCCTGGGAGCTGGAGTCTGACGTCACTTTCCTGCGCCGTCCACTTTGCCATTTAATGTTCGAGTTGGTTTGAATTGTGAGAACTTTTTAGCACGGCAAGTTTGAAAACGAAAAGCCAAAGACCTTTTATTTTTCATTTGAATGATGTCATACAATATGCATACATAGAGAGTAAAAGTATAATGCAAATTGGATGACTGAATATTAATTTTAAATGTAGGTCAAATAAAGCACCTATATTCTGAAAATGAAAACGTGTTCCTGTTAATGCATTTTCATTTTCAAATTAGCTTTTTCATTTGAATTATGATCACGAGTCACTTCCATAGATTACAGTCTAAAACCTTCTTAAATCACTGCAGTAAATACACAAGTGCCAAAATGATTTGTTACTTTGCAGGTTATAAAATAGTCCCTTACAAAAGTAGTTTAAGTCGTGCGTACAGGAACTACAGAGTCCGGTTGTCCAGAGAATCAGTATAATCATCAAGTTCTTTTTTTATGTCAAGGATCGGTGTATAAAACAAGGGAGGAGGACCCAAGTGCAGAACAACTAAAAATAATTATTTAACAAAAAGTCAAAAACAAGATGATTAACTACTCAACAAAAACCAAAACGTAACTTGTGGCTACAAGGAATCACATGAGCACGAGCAAAACTTACATCTGACAAGGACCAACATACGACAAACAACGATCTAACACAGAGGGGAAAGAAACACAGAGACTAAACAGACATGGGGTAATCAAACACAAGTGAGACTAACGACACAGGTGAAGACAATGAAGGCAATCAACACTGGAGGGAAACACACAGAGGAAGGAATGAACACAAGAAACACTGAGGACACTGTTAAACTCAAGAATGAAACATCAAGACAAACTAGAACAGAGGGACACAAGGATATGAAATCACAAAATAACACAGGAAACACTAAATACTAAACTAGGAAACACCAGGGAAGAATGAGACCTAAAAGATAAATACATCTAAACTGTGAAAAACTAAACTAAACAGAACAAATCATGACATTTTATTTGTCTTCAGACTGAGAGTGACAAACAAACAACAATAAAGCACATCACCAGACTTATTCTAAAGACACAAACAATGGGTATAATATTGGGGAGGAAAACATTTTGAAAAAACTGATTGATTTGTGTTTCTGAAATTTCCAAAGGTTACCAATTAACCAAAAAAGGTTTAAAGATATACCAGACGCCGTGTATGTGCAGATCAAATGCTTAAAGTGTAACCGATGACCTGATTTATTCTAATTCTCTGTTTTGTCATTATTCATTTTTTTTAATCTATATGATCTAATTTAGATAAAGTGCTGCATATATAATGATATGATGTTTCAGTTATGATACAGCGTCTAGGATTCCTGAGTCTATAAGTGCAGAAGGAAAAGATGCTCTACAAATCAAAGTCTGGCTTTTTTTTTATATACAAACATTAATATTTTAGTACCAAGCAAACCCTTGCTGTATTTTGGCTCAGTGTGAGACACAACGACAGCAAACCAAGCCGGACTTTAAAGCCAGGCAGGGTATTTAATGGCCGAACTACTTCATGTACTGTAAGAGGTAACTCCAGGGGGAATCTGATGACAACAACAGATGTTGCTATGATCACAGCAGGTCAATGTTCAGCGGATATAAAATTTCATTGATTTTAGGTTTGAAGACTAGATGAGGCACAAATCTCTTGAGATACATTTCTGCACATAAAAAAACCAGAGTCAGGCCAATCAGAATCACCAGCATGAACCTACTGCAGTGTGTAAACACACTCAGAAGCATCTTTCAGTGCTCGTAAGATTCTAAGAAAGCTTCATACTACAATTCTACATTTCACTTAGCAGACGCTTTTATCCAAAGCGACGTACATCAGAGAGTAAGAACAACACAAGCAAGGATCTAGAAAAAAGGGAACAATGTGAGTAAGAGCAAACGATCAGCTTTGAGTCTGATTGGACACACAGGTGCTGACAGGAAGTGACCAGAGGCAAAGCACAACATTGAGGGCAGTTCTTGAGAGCTCTAATCAGTATAGAAACCATCTTATAAATCGTCGTTATCAAACAAAAACCATCGTCATTACCATCATCATCATCAATAATATGGAGACCATCATCATTAAGTTAGTAGGTATTCATGAAAGAGCTGGCTCTTTAGCTTTTTCTTAAAGCTTCATAATGGATGCTGTTGTATTGTGAATTGTATTGTTAAAAAAAGTCGTTTCCAGCTTGCCCAGCTTATCTTAACTGAAGGGAAATGAAGCAAATGAAGCAACCGGGGGAAACTCAGCTGTGCATCTCTGTGCCTGTAATCCACTTCCTGAGATAGGATGTGTGAACCTGTGTTCACAGCGAGGTGAAATCAATAGGAAGTCATCTTCTTTTACAGAGAGCTCGAGATGAAATCTGGCTTGCAGGAGGGGAAACAGAGAGGCTTCTGGGAGAAGGATGGGGCTGTGTTTAAGGCGAGGAGAAGACGGCACAGTCAATGACACATGACATGTTTGTCCGAGTGGAAAGTATCTCTGCCTGTGGGTACTGATTTATTTAAGTGGTGGCTTCTCTTCTTTTTTTAAAAATTTCTTCTGCTTGGTCGCTCTCTAACAAAGAAATATATATATATACACACACACACACACACACCTCAGGGCAGATAACCTATCCGCACTACTGCAGTGCACTAATGACCCTCTCTCCCAGTCTGGAAACCTGTCAGACACACAGTCAGTGTCACTGCCAATCGAGCTAGGAGCTGTCACCAAACAGTCAAGTCACTCGTCTTCATCCCGTGGAGTCTCTGCACGCCTTGTCAATCAGAATCCAATTTGCAACCTTCATTTCTTGGTCGGCTCAAAGGTAATGAAGTAACATCAGACTCCAGGAGGAATAGGTCACCTCCCTTTAGGCTTGAAAACGTTGCATAGCGTTGACTTGGATTCTGTCTTCACCACATTTGCCCTTTTTGTCTCCACGACGAGGATGATGTCACACTGCTGCTGAAATTGAGATTGCCAGAGAAGAGAAGCTACCAATCAACGCATCTTATCTCTAAACTGGCTATCTACAAATTGTCATGCTCAACTGAAGATAAGTTTTCACACAGGTAATTTAGTTTTAGTTTAGTTTTTTTTAAATTGCAGGAATGAAAAGCCATTCTTGGTATTTTTTGGACACCAAAATCGACAGAAACATTATACAGTATGTGCAGACAAAGCAGCATCGTCCAGTGTTGAAAAATGAAGCCAATGCGGAAGTGCAAAATCCTGCAGTTCACTGAGTGTCCGCTATAAAGGCTTTATATGCGATTTTTTGATCCAGCAGATGTCGCCCTTGAGCACCAGCATGAAACCAAAACAACTCGCGCTGCATTGTTGTGTTAGCATGCTAATGCTAGCGATCTTTATTATGCTGGTATCTTCACACTGCATGTAAATTTACCTGAAATGAGCGTGATCTAGAAACACAGTTAAGCAGTGAGTACAGTATGTTATTCTTCTTTTCTCTAGTCCCTCAATTAAACAACTTTTATACACGAGGGGAGGAGTCAGCCGGCCGTCCTGGCGATGTAAACAAAGTGAAGATAGGACTCTGAAAACTCTGAAAACATCACAGACAGTGGGACTCGGGTGTTACACCCATTGTAGACAGTCATGACTCACAGAGTTATTTTCAGAGGATATACTTGATTTCTACATTTAAGTGTGAAAAATCACATTTAAAGACTTTAAGGCTGCAGGAACACCTGAATGCACATACACATGCATGGCAAGCCTTGTAAAAAAAACAAAATAAGCCTGATTAGTTATTGTCATCACTGGCACACACTGTACTGGAGGTGGCCCAGCTGATCCCGTCTCGCCTCTGTAACGCCTCTGTCACTACCTCAGAAGATGAGGTAGTTAATTAACGCCTCCGCAACATTTACACTGAAGGCAAAACGTCAGTGGCATAAACAGCACGGCTTGAAGCGACAGTATGAATAAGACCGTTGTTTGATTTATAGTCGTGTCTCCACAAGGGGTTAGAAAAAAAACAAAAACAGTTCAGGAATTTATCGCTTCCCCATTGCCCACCCCCAGTCTTTAAAGTCTCCCCTGCTTTAAGGCCTCACATCTGCCTGTCGGAGTTCTTTTAAAAAATAAGAGCTACTGATTTTGACCACCACCATTGTTTCAAGCAATTCCAGTCCAACCATTACTAACGTTTAAAACGCCGCCCTAACAGCCATAAAGCATACATGTCACAGCCACCGTTACATTACAAATCTCAGAGGAGACGTCGTCGGTAATGACCTATCAGGCCTCTCTGGTTCCCCGCTGAGCTCAATGGAGCAGAAAATAAGAAAAAGAAACACACCAACAGAGTTAGAGCCACTAAAATCCTTATCCAGACCCTCCTCTCCTCCAGCTCTTCTCCACTATCTGTTAACTGAATAACCTCTCCTCCTGCATCATTCTTATCTGGAAGCTGTTTATCTCCCCAACACTGATTGGTTGTTTGTGTCATTTCACTCGCTAATTTAGAGAAAGAAAGGCAGCATGGGCTGAAGAAAAAAGCTGACGTTGGAGCTGGGTGCAGAAGATAAATGATTGGTTTTGCTGGTTTTGTTGTTGGATGTAACTGGGGGAATAATTCTTCCCCCAGGCTGTCACTCTGATGAACTCTAAACAGTCACAGAGTGTCAGACCTGTCGCGGTAAAGTGACCAACCGTCACTGTGAATATATATATATGTATATATATATATATATATTATTTAATTTAAATGATAACATACGCACACTTATTTATGTAAATACTGTAATTGACATCTTAATTGACCCATCTGTCACATAACTGCATTTTACTTATCATGTTACTTCAGCATCTTTTTGCACTATTCACCACTGCACTGTTTCATATTTAGTCATGTAAATATTAGTGTTTTCTTATCATGTTTATTGTTGATATTTAATGTTGTACCTGTTCATAAGAGAGCACAGTTCACTGAAGTTAAATTCCTTGTGTGTGTGTGTGTGTAAGCATACCTGGAAAATAAATCTGATTCAATAAAGTTTATCTTTATCTTCTGATTCTGATTCTGAAATAAAGAAGACCAGGAAGACAATCCAAATGTGTAATGAATTCAGTGCTAGGTAAATGGTCTGACCTTGACATTTTAAGATTTTTATCTGTGTGAAAATCCCAGCACACCTTGGATCAAACCTCGACGTGTGAGAAATACAAAAAAAAAAAAAAAACGGCTGAAAACTTTGCTTCTCAAACAGAAGATAACACAGAAGCTAATCTTGTGAGCTTTTCTTTTATCAAATGATTTTGTTCTGGGAAAAAAAACCTTCAAATTCTGAAAGCCGCTTTGAGAATGGCTGTGACGTAATGCGATAAACTTACACATGATGAAAAACAAAGTCACCATATGCATCACCAAAAACCCCTTAAAGTCTTTATATGTGATTTTTCACACTTAAATATAATATAAATCAAGTATATCCTCTGAAAATAACTCTGTGAGTCATGACTGTCTACAATGGGTGTAACACCCGAGTCCCACTGTCTGTGATGTTTTCAGAGTTTTCAGAGTCCTATCTTCACTTTGTTTACATCGCCAGGACAGCCGGCTGACTCCTCCCCTCGTGTATAAAAGTTGTTTAATTGAGGGACTAGAGAAAAGAAGAATAACATACTGTACTCACTGCTTAACTGTGTTTCTAGATCACGCTCATTTCAGGTAAATTTACATGCAGTGTGAAGATACCAGCATAATAAAGATTGCTAGCATTAGCATGCTAACACAACAATGCAGCGCAAGTTGTTTTGGTTTCATGCTGGTGCTCAAGGGCGACACCTGCTGGATCAAAAAAATATAAATATAAAGCCTTTAAGAACATTTTCTTAACCCACTAAGGCATGACAAGTAAAATAGTCCTCAGGGTTTACTGCTAACATGGCTGAGCTTCTTTCCAGCAGCTCAGACTGTTTATTTCATGATTGAATCTGATGCCAAAAATGGTCAACTTCATATTATATATATATATATATATATATATTTATTTATTTAAAATATATTACTGACTCTACAAATCCCTTTGAGAGCTGGGTTCTGACAAAACTGCAGGAAAATGCTCCAGATTTCAAATCACAGTCTTTCTGTCCACACCACAGATCTGGCTCTGTGAGAGAGCAGAGATGCAGGTTTGTCTGGTAATTTGATGTCAGTCAAATATTCATTGCAGAGTGAAAAGGAATCAGTAGACATTCCTATTCCATGGAATGAAACATTGAAGATACTCTGAGAGATATTATCATTCACAGAAAAAGATGATGTGTGTTTTTGATTTTATCGGAACATTTTGCACAGAACCTCTTCCATGTTTTTTCAGCTGATTGCGTTGAATATTTCTGTGTTGTGTTACTATACGAGCACTTGAATAACAAGAGACGAGAGGGTTTCTAGATCGAGGCAGGATCTCATTAACCCAGTTTCAGATGCGGCCTCCTATGCGGCTCTCTTCTTCTTCTTCTTCTTCACAGAGAGAGACGTAGGGGTTATAAACAGTTTCCTCTTTTTTCTCCCTTTACCAGCATGTCTGAATATTTCATAGCGTTCATTCGTGTTTAACTGATGCTCGTCTGCCACATTTTACTGCACTTTGTCTTTAGGATGCACTAGAGGGCTAATGGAGAGAAGGGAATTCTTTGGAAGTGCTCGTGTGTGTTAGTATTAATCAGAGTGCAACAACTGAAAGCGTGTGTGTAATTTCAAGCCAAGTGGATGCAAGTGGATTTTTTTTTTTTAAAGATTGGTTTGTTTTATTTCACTGTGATGTGCTGATGCATTAGTAAAGCTGCAGGACATGGAGAAAACAAGATGCACGATGAAATTCAGTGTTTGGAGGACAGATGATGAGTCTTTGGGGGGTAGATGAATGAATAAAGATCTCACATCTAAAACACAAACTGCTGATAAGACAGGTCAAGAACAAGTCTGTCTTAATGTCTGGATTGAGGCTTTATATGTGATTTTTTTGATCCAGCAGATGTCGCCCTTGAGCACCAGCATGAAACCAAAACAACTCGTGCTGCATTGTTGTGTTAGCATGCTAATGCTAGTGATCTTTATTATGCTGGTATCTTCACACTGCATGTAAATTTACCTGAAATGAGCGTGATCTAGAAACACAGTTAAGCAGTGAGTACAGTATGTTATTCTTCTTTTCTCTAGTCCCTCAATTAAACAACTTTTATACACGAGGGGAGGAGTCAGCCGGCTGTCCTGGCGATGTAAACAAACTGAAGATAGGACTCTGAAAACTCTGAAAACATCACAGACAGTGGGACTCGGGTGTTACACCCATTGTAGACAGTCATGACTCACAGAGTTATTTTCAGAGGAGATACTTGATTTATATTATATTTAAGTGAGAAAAATCACATTTAAAGAACATATTCTCCAGTATGAAGTGAAAAAAAAAAACATGAAGGATAGCCCCTTTCAGCTTCTGATTTCTCCTGTCCGTTTTTTTCCAAATGTCGAGGGACTTTATTTGCTGAGATAGAGTAACACTGAGTGATTTTCAGGTGGCATTCATGTTCATTCAAGCACAGCACTTGTTGTTGTACTTCTTCTGTTTGAGCTCTTATTATCCCACATGTTTTAGAGCAAACTAGTGCATCTGCTAAAAGCTAAATAAACAGCACGCAGCAGGCACCAATATTTGGAGCACAAAATACTCTGCCAGAAATGGCATCCTCATCAGCAATTACTGGATTATCACGTAGGATAGAGTGTCTGTTTAAGTAGCTTTCTTTTCGTCTGTTGCTGTTCTTTTTGTTGTCTTTATTATAATCATGTTAGTGTCTCTACTGTGTTGTGTGATTTTCACTGCCTGCGATAAATATATTTTTAAAAAAGGCTCTGTTTAAAGTTCACAGTTACACAAGAAACTCTGGAAGTAGCTGCCTCATAGGCCCCTTCTTTTTAATAAGGTCCTAACATTTATCAGCTGTAACTAAAGGCTTTAATAGGATTGATGAATAATGATTTATGGATTCGTTTTTCAGACTTTAATGAGGTTGACCCCTTCAGCTGGTGTGAAAGAAAGAGACAAATAGGAGTTATTGAAAACTGCTCGTCTGGCAGTCAAACCGTCTCAGACAACCCTTCACTCATCACCTTTCCAATGTGTCCGACTTTTTCTGTACAACAATCCAACGTGCAGCATCTCGGAGTTTAACTGTGCCTGTCAGTGTGGACGTTTCTAACAACCACTCATCATTTCCATCAAGGGATGATGCAACAACACGCCATGTGAACCTCTTCAAGCATAACAAAGCCTTTATGGTCTTCAGCCATGATAGCAGCTCTGTGAGGCTACACATCAAAAAACACTGTATTGATTTAATTTAATTTCTAGTTAGCATGCAAAGCAGGGCCGTTGATGCTGAGATGATTATATTGTAAATATTCGTACATTTTAATGCAAGATCATCATGTTCTGATTGCATAAATCTAAAGGGTCGATCAATCAATATGGTGGGAGACGATTCCCAGACTTTAAGTCTTCATATACGCTCATAACTGACTGGTCCAGAATGATTTTATTATGATTAATCCACAGCAAAAGTCCTAATCACAGGTGATAAACTTATTTTTTTATTTTTTTATTTTTTTATTTTTTTATTTTTTTATTTTTTTATTTTTTTTTATTTTTAAAGATTTAGTTTTGGGCCCTTTGTGCCTTTATTGTAGAGATAGAACAGTGGACAGAGTCGGAAATCAGGGAAAGAGAGCGGGGAACGACATGTGGGAAAGGAGACACAGGTCGGACCCGAACTCGGCCCGCCCGCCCGGAAGACCACCGTCTCCACACACGGGGGTGCGCACACCAACCACTGCGCCACCAGCGCCCCAGGTGATAAAACTTCTCATGAAAAGTGCCTTTTAGAAAGTGGCACTTTGTGTTTCAAAACTAAAAAAAAAGAAGCAGTTTCTGGTGATACCAACTATCACCAGGACACACCTCTGAGCAACAGACCTGCACAAGACAGACGTCCAAATAAACGGCCATGTCAAGAATAACCTTTCTAGTTGAATCCATCTAACAAATGACTTCAAATATTCTAAAAAGATGGGGTGCAGAGTAGCCTATAGCGGTTATGCTGCGTGCCCCATATGCAGAGGCTATAATCCTCATCACAGCTGCCATGGGGTTCCAAACTATCCCGTCCCTTTGCTGCATGGCGTCCTATTCAATGAAGACAAAATGGCCCAAAAATAAAACTGTGAACTATAAAAGAGCAATAACTCTGACATGTAGAGTTTAAAATTGATAATGCAGTCACAATTCAAAACATTGGAGAGAGCCATAATAATAATAATAATAATAATAATAATAATAATAATAATAATAAGCTAATCCCTGCTATTAGTGCAAAAAAATATTCCACTGAAAACTGAATCATTTCACTTAATTTCCCTGGTTTGTTGTTTTTGCACAGTTTATTTTCTATTTGCACTCTACTGCCTTCAAATTGCCTTATTTTTTGTATACTTTGGATATTTGTAAATATATATATTTTTTTATTTGGCTATGTTTATTTTAATATTTTATTGTTGGCATTCATTGTGGACAGCAAAGAAAGAATTTCACTGTACATGGAAACATGTTTCCTACTGTGCACATGACATTAAACATTTTGAATCTTTTATTATATAACATTGAAGCCGGGTGTTTCAAAGTATTCTTTACACTAACGCTGGCTTTAAGCTGTTCAAATATATTATTGATTAAACACCTCAATGTGCATGACTTACCAACAATGAATCTGCTTAATGCCTATGTTTGATGAATGCTCTGCTGTGTGGACTTTTCCACAGAGCACACCCTGATCAGGATGATGCTGCCGCTGGTAAATAATGAAATAATGATGTCATAGTTAAATAAAAGCATTTTTTTCCTCAGCATGTGGCATCCACACCTTTAGCCTAAATTACAGGTTGAAGGGTCCAATCATCCCATGCAGGTTATCCACCCCCCTCAGGCTTTAGTTCAACATCAGGAGCGCCCACAGATGCATGTGCCCATAACCACAAGAGGTTTTAGGAGAGTGACACATCAGCACCCCTCCCTGACCGGCAATCTATTACTCAACTGAGTCACTCCTCTCAGCGCTGCCTCCAAATTTCATTTCTGTTATTTTCTCCCCCCCCCCCCCACACACACACACACATTGCAGTGTTGGTGTGTGTGTGGTCAGGTTTTCACTGATTGCCTGGCTGGGGGCTGTGATTGAACGGGGACGCCGTGTATCTTTGAGGCCACACAGGGCTATAGGCTGCATACCAAACGGATGGCGAGAGACAGAGCCATGGATAACAGAGAGTCATCATCAGTGAGTGGGAGGCAGGGAAACCCCACACAACACGGCACTAAAGGGATCAGATGCTATTCAATGCTGCAGCACAGAAGAGCTTTGTTACAGACTGTTGGGGCGTCATCAGAGTTAATTCAGTTATAATCATGCAGATTATTTAGTTTAATTAGATGATGTTCATTGATTAAACCAGAATCCATGAATGTCTGCGTAACACCATTCCTGGTAGGTCATTGTTGGTGCGAATACAAGGAAGTGGATAATGTCAATACGATGTATGTGAAGGACAGAGGAGGTGCTAACATTGCTTACCTATAAAAGGTAGAGAGAAGTAACTACTGAAGCCTTTTCATCGTCCAATGGTTTTGGACAATGATTTTTAGCACTCTTCTCAACCTGAATGGTAGCAACCACAGCTACTGAAGAAGACGTTGGAGCAGGTGGCAGCGAATGTTCAAACTCACATGAAACAAGTGGAGACTAAAAATATGCAGAACTCAAATTTGTTACAAATAAAAAATTAAATGGAAGTCACGCCAGCAAACAATACAACAGATTGCTTGGGACACCATAGCAGTCAAATGTTGTCTGAATGCAACAGTCCATTGAAAAAAGCAGAGGAGGAAAGAAGTGGCAGTTGTTTAATCTGAGAAAACATCCTCCTGTCAAAATTCCACTACAGCACAAGTGGATACACAGTGTACACAGTGTACACAGTGTACTACATGGAAGTGGAAGCAGCTAATAAGACATCCGTATTGAGAAACAGCCTCAAGATTTGAGTAAATATGTCTGCTTGTTACAGTGTTTTGGTTTTTATAGGGCAGCAGTCTGGCACCATGAGCTGCCGTCTGTCACTGAAATGTCTGCCATAATATCACAGAAGTGTGTAAATGTAGAACCCCACACACACATTCACACACACACACACACACACACGTCTATGCATTGCTAGATGTCTCTGACACAGACCTTCTAAGACCTCTAATGCCGTGTGACTGCTCTTCTCCCCTGAGCTTTCTTTCTGCTCCGCTGCATGGATGCGCTCGGCTGCCGGGATGTAGAGAAATCAGGGAATCCCTACATTCCCCCTCCCTCCTCTTATTCACCCATCTATTTCCCCTCCAGCCGTGTGTGGGTAAGCGTGTGTGTGTGTGCATGTGTGAGTGTGTGAGCCGTGCATAAAAGCTCGGTTATCATTAGGGAGGCGTTTTCTCTGTGACAATGACAAACCAGCCTCAGCAGAAACTGAATCTTTTTCTTTTAGGAGCCCAATGAACTAATTTTAAGAGGCGTCACTATGACAGATTACAGTACAGCAGGAGATCTCTCAGCAATGTAAAATATAAGGTTTTTGCTTTTCTTCTACACATGAAAGAATGATTTTACAACACTTTAATACTTTACTTTAATAGGGTATTAAATCCACTTACAGGGCTTTGTGGGGACTCTTGATTATATGGACTCAGGAATGTTATTTTTCACTCATTAGTGCAACTGTTTTTGTATTTAATTCAACAGTTTCTATTGTTAAACAAGCAGCCCTGATGTTCTTCAGTGAAGCTCGAGACTTATGGTTAATAAAAAATATATATATACTGTATATGCATATTTTGCATATTGTGAGTGGCTACTTTACCACTTTGGCCAGCAGACTTGGATATTCCAAAGTGTAAAATCCTCTTATGTTTGTCTATTTGAGCTTTAAACTTTACAATGTCTTTAACTATAACATGTAATATTGTGCTGAAACTCTAGATAGCAGATAATAATAGTGAATTGGATAACTCATTGAAAGATTGATTTTACTGTGCAGAAACAAGGCAACTTCAAAAATTTCATATTATTTCTTGTTAAATCTTGTGATAGTGTCAGCCTCTCCTAAGAGAGAATTTGCAGCTTTTCTGCCAATTAGATATCAGACTAATCAGAAAAATTGTCGTCCTATCACTTTAATTGACAGTAAGTGGTTTGAGTTGTTAGTTATAATCCTTTGTTCCTTCTTCATTGCATGAATTTTCTGCTTCTGTTAATCTTGCTCTCGCTTGTTTGTTGGGCTGCATTACACACTGCTTTCTGAAATCTGATTTGCCAGTCGATTAACCGTTTTTTTTTTACAATAATTGACTGTATCATGTCAGTGATAAGTCACAATCATTACTATTTCAATGCAAATGTAACCTGTGTATGTATAATAAGATTCTGACCTTCCTATCAGGACTTCTGTCTCCTGAAAAAAAGGCTTCAAATCCTCCTGCAGACAACATCTCGAGCTTCCTGTTTCTTTTTGTCTCACTGAATCATCAATATTTCTCCCCCTAATGCTGCAAGGGGCATCAAACACAAAGCCTCAACCATGACTAATCTGAGGGTGAATCCACCTCTGAATTCAAATGAGGACCTGAGACCTCTCTCCTGAACATGGAGCTAGACAACCACACAGAGGAGAATTGTAAAGCCTGTAAAGTGTGTGTCAGTAACAGCAGTCCTCCCAGTAAAGCACTGGGACATCCTGGTGGCTCCAAAATACAACAAACAAGGTCAACATGAATAATCAGCTGTGAGCCACAGACATGAAGCAGCAGGATCATTAAAGTCACTCCTCGTCATTATAAAACGGTCATTTAAAAACACTGAGCTGCTCTTCGTTATCATTTGCTTACATGGAGGTTATCATGCTTTTTCAAATTAAAGAAGTTTAATAAATTCAGCACATTCCCAGCAGACTGTTCAAATTCACCTGAGTTGACTGCAGGTTAATCTACCGTCGAAACCAGCGGAGGCAACAAGAGGCGAGAAAAAGGAGCTTTTTGCTGCATTGCACCTGACCAAAACGCGCTTAACTTTACCCGGGAAGTGGGCTGTCTGGTCCCCGCTGTGTGTGACGAATCGTCCGGGGTCGTGGTCGTGATGTTGGAAAAAGACAACCCCCACCTCCCGGAAGAAAAAAAAAAAAAAGGACACAAATGAAACATCATTAAGTGAGGACACAGAGCAGCGGCTTACAGTGCCATATGTCAGATGATGTTTTGTGTTTTGTGTCCTGGTACTACAGCTGGATGACCCACAGAGACGCAGTGGTGTCTTACCTGGAAGCGGCGGAGGGTGACGAGGAGCCGGCAGGGGAGAGCACGGCGGGGCTGGAGGGAGTCAGTCCGGGGATCAGGGACCGGAGCCTACGTGAGTGTGTCAGTGCGCCTCGGCACCGTCTGAAGGCGCAAATCCACAGCCAGGGTGTTCCCGACAGAAGGGGGCGTGGTGTGCGTATTTGTGCGTGTGTGTGTGTGTGTGTGTGTGTGTGTGTGTGTGTGTGTGTGTGTGTTTGAGAGAGAGAGAGAGAGAGAGAGAGAGAGAGAGAGAGAGACGCATGGACGAAATCTTGACAAATAGGCTTATTGTGACAATGCGACAGTTGTTTCTGCACAAACTCAGACTCCTGTTGTTTTTTCCATGAATAAACAATTGGGGGGTATTAAGCCTATTTAACACCAGCGTGTATTTCTGTAAATTCTTTCAGGGAAAGTCCGTATTGTCACAGAGCATTATGTATTATGTATTTCCCAGCTGAGATCCTCTGGGTGTTTTGGGGTCTATTTCTGTTGTTTTGGCCAGAGGAGAAGCCAGCTTTCTTGCAGAACGACAGATTATTTAATAACACTTAAGCTGCAGGAAATTAAGGGTTGGTCATCTTTAACAAGCAGGGCTTTGAAAAAGGTGAAATGGGGTGAACACAAAGTAGAGCTGTTTAAGTGAAATGATTGCTTATGTGTTTCATTTTGACAATTTGATTTCACATGCATTTTATTTTTATGAATAGGCTACTCTTTTATTTTTCATGAAATGTGGTCACTTTATGCAATCAAGTCTAATCAATGCTAAAAATATATTTCATTTCCTCTCTAATCTTTTCGCTTTCAGTCCAGTTTTATTGTCTTTTTTAATTAGGCCATATATTGATATATGAGATTATAGGACATATGTCCAGAGGCTAACTGATGCATTTACTAGCAGTTGTTAATCTGCCATGCCCTGCCCATTAAACTTTATTTATGGAGCAATTTTCTTCAGGTTACAAAGTGATTTATTGGAGAGAAAAAAATCAAATCAAATCAAAACACAAAGAGATTAAATAAAAGAGATTAAAATAAATTGGAAAACTTGTGGCATTGGCAAGAGTGACATAATAAGTATAACCTACAATTTAGGAGAATAAATAACCTGAGTTATGTCCAGGGGCGTAGTAGTGGGCGGGGAGGGGGAGTGGTACTGACTACCCAGGGCCCCAGTGGGGAGAGGGGCCCTTCAGGGGCCTGAAATAAAAATGTATTTCTTATTTCGCTTCTTTCTCTTAGTTATAACCGCAATAAGATCACTAAAATTGTCTGAATAAATAAACAAACATTCAGAATTCCTTTCTGGAAAAAATGTGGAGTCTGTCTCAAAGACTCATTGCCCAAAAGCATACGTGAAATAAAGCCAACTGTCACATCAGGACATTTCACATGAAGGCCTTTCATTTTCACGTGACACGATATGTGTTAGAAATCAAATTCAAATATAATGTTATATGTAAAAAAAAAAAGAATGGGTGAATGAATAAGCATTAGGTTTGTATTGACATTATAAGACAGTGCTTTTCTTTCTTACTTGAAGAACATTATTTTCATCCCATCAGGGAATTTATTGCAAGATTTCTTTAAGAAACTTGTGAGAGCTCTGCACTTCTGAACATCAGTCCTGAGAAATAAAAAGATTTATAGTATTTGGTAGGAGATAAAATGTGTACACACGCGCCCTCTAATGTTGGTAATAGTCGCCTTGTAGTGTCTGACTGTGACCACAGCGGGGCGCTGTACTCTTTCAGTCAGCCAGCTGAGTTTGCGCAGAGTTGTGCTCTTCGTCTCTGAACACCCGGAAGTAAACAGGAACAATAACTGAACCAGACAGACGCCGGTGATTTTTAGAGCAACGTCAGGGACGATGGAGGAATATAACTCTGGGGATGAGGTGAGTCCTATGGGTGAGTCCTATGGGTGAGTCCTATGGGTGAGTCCTGTGGGTGAGACCTGTGGGTGAGACCTGTGGGTGAGTCCTATGGGTGAACACAACAGACAGCCTGTTGGGTAGTGAACAGAGTCAGCTCACTGAGGATGCTCACACTCATCCTTATTAATGTTATCTTATCTTATTTATCAAGTATTAAGCTTCTTTATTTATTTTATTTATTTTTAGCGTTGATTGATTGATTGATTAAATTTATTTCAGACATATCAAATAAAATCAAACATATCAAAAATACAAAACAAAATGAAAAGCACGAAAATACAATAAACAAAAAACAATGTTCAAATTATTTCACAAAAAGAGAAAAATAAAATTACATATATTCAGTTGATATGTCTGAAAAGGAGGAAGAAGTATAAAACTTATTTAATCCTTTTCCACAGCTCAATAATTAATATTTATTAAATTAAATTACCTTCCTGTGTTCCTTATAATCTCTCTATATATACAATCTATCTAAATACTATATTTATGATAATATATTTGATATTATATTATACATGTATACAACTTGATATACTATGATTTTTTATAATTTATAATTTATACAATCCATATATCTATATATACATATCTATTTGTACAATTTGATGTACTATATTTACATGTTATATATTTATACAATCCTTATGTCTTTACAGTTTGGTACAGTATGTTTACAATTATACATTTAATATAATCTATATCTATATATCTATATATACTATTTGATATAGGTTACTTGATATATTAACGCTTAAAACAGCCCGTTCATGTTGAAACAGATTGTTGTGTTTGTTATGTGTTCTGCTGTGTGTGTAATAAAGTGGAAGCTCCCGCCTATGTGCCCTTTATTGTTTTCATATTAAGTGTATACAGCGAGCTAAATACGTGAATTACCCACATTTGTATTTACTTAACCAATTTAATACATTTAAGAGTGAACACAATTTGCAATGGTAGAGAAAGTAGCCTCCTTAACAATATTTATTTTATTTATTACATTTAATATGTTAAGGGAGTGTGTGCAATATCAAACAGAAATATTACAATTTGATGCACCAGTTATCTTAGAGCTACTTTATATTTGCAGTCCCTCAAGTAGGCCTACTAACGCCCTACCTACCTAAATGAACAGTATTGACATAAGTTAAAGTGAAGGAGTGTAGACATGTTATCAGCAGAAACTACTCAATATAACTGTGAGTAGACAAATGAAGTGAACTTGAGTGCAGGGATCATTTGTAAATTTAACATCTAACAACAGATTACAGTATGGTGAGACAATGTATATATTATATTTTATATTGTGAACTTATCTGTACTTCTTACTGATTTTTGGTTTTATGAGCAACTGTAGCAAACACATTTCCTCCTGGGATTAATAAAGTATTTCTGATTCTGATTTCCATGTGACACAGTAAGTGTCATGGACTGGTGCTCTGTTTACAGAGAAACAAATCATTCCTTGGGGTATTTTTAACGCAAATAAAATCATTCCTATTTCTTCTTTCACTGCAGGTTATCTTCAATGCCGATGAGATCAACATTTCAGTCAAAGAGGTAACGTTTCTCCTCCCAGGAGTCACTAATGAACTGTGTTGAATTTAAACTCCCTCTTTGATGGATAACAGTCTCTCTGATTGTTTTTGTCTCAGTGTATTGAAGGTGTTATTGGAGGAACAGATTACGACCAGAGTAAAGTGAACCAGTGGACGGCCAGTATAGTGGAGCACTCTCTGACTCACCTGTTCAAACAGGGACGGCCGTTTAAATACATAGGTAAGCTAACTTTCTGTACCATAGAGTAACATGGTGTAATGTTGACATGTGCAGCTCATCATGTTCCTGTGAATAATGCTGCTGTCTGATATTTTGCAGTAAACTGTTCGGTCATGCAGAAGACTGGCGCTGGTCTCCACACAGCCAACTCCTGCTACTGGGACACGGCCACTGATGGTGAGAGAAGACTTTCAATTAGAGTTTGTATGTTTGGAATTGTTCAAGGGTTAGGTTGACAACCAGGTTTCAGTACAGACTTTAAATATACCTAAAAGATTTTTCACTTGCATTCAAATAAATCAAATAAAAGAAGAAGCTGATTCAGAACCCAGATCCAAATTATAAAATAAAAATGTTGAGGGACTTTAAAAGTTGTACTTCTCATCAGAAACAGATTTTCAAATTGATGCATAATTTCATTTTTCCTCCTTTTGTATGCCCCCTAGGAAGCTGCACAGTGAGGTGGGAGAATCGCACAATGTACTGTGTGGTCAGTGTGTTCGCTGTAGCCATGGCTCTCTGAAGCTTCAAGAAGCTGATCTCCACTTCCCCAAACTTTATCAAAAATGAACCCATCACCAAGAAGACGTGAAGACCTTCTGATGACTCCCTCTGGTAGAATTTCATGCAGCAAGTTGGATATATACAGGAGCCATTAAAGATGTTTAGACTCAGAGTTGTGCTGTGATGGTCCATGATGTGCATTTAGGGAGCAGGAAAATGACATGAAGGGACCTGTGGCAGTACAAAAAAAATATACTCCAAATGAACCCACGTAATCTGGTGTCAAAATTTAAGATATTATCCACATGTTGTAATCTCTGTGTAATGTAGAACTTGAATTGTTTTGCCATAAGCCTCGGCTGTGCATTGTGTTTAGTGCTAATTAGCAAATGTTAGTCTGTTAAAGATGGTGAATGTTAGATTGTTAGTGTTGAGTTCAAAGGGCTTCTCCTCTTCAGTACATTCCTCTTTAAAACTGACTGAACTGTTGCCGTTGTAGATGTTAAAAGTCAATTCTAACTGTTGTGTTTGATTTGGAAACCTGACTACTTGTGTACAAAGTCTCTACAAGTCTGCATTCATTTTTTCAATCATTTATACTCCTCTGTTACTGTAAAGGTTGGAGAGTGTGTATTTCCAGGTTTTAGATGCTTAATGCTTAGTCCTGACAAGCGATGCACTTTAAAAAAAAGAAAAGAAAACAAGACATGCTCTGAAGAAATCCTGGAAATTGTCTGTTGAATTAATGTAAGCTGTTGAATAAATTAATTTGTTGGAAACATGAGGCTGTCCTATAATGAATGAATGAAAGTATGAATGAACCCAGAGTATGAATGAAATTTATAAATCACACTGGCACAGTGTAGAATGGCAGTTTGGGCTTTTGTCCACTAGAGGTCAGCACAGAACAGCGTGTAAGAACAGCTGCTAAGCCAAACAAATAAAAACTGACAGTTTTCACATATAAATATAAATTTATTCAGATGTAGGATTTTTTTCACTTCAATGCATTTTATCACGCTCCGTATGAGAATGTGTACAACAGGTTTTTTTAAGGTTTTTTTTTTGCTTGAAAGGTTGTTATACTCTTATTTATTTTTTTAAACAAACATAAGGAGCACTCATCTGATACCTGTGGTCAACATCCCTCTGCAGATACATTGCAAAAAGGAATTAGTGCAAATAAACAAAAAAAAAACACTGACATTCCCGCACACACACACGTCGAAGGTTGTACAATTTCAAACATCTTTCAATGAGATATAATATAATCAACTTTTTGTGTGTTAATAGTTCAACAAAAGAGACAGAGACTTGCAGACACAACAAAAATGTGTTAGAAAAAAATGCAAATACATCCGAACAAAGCATTTTAACATCACTGCAGCTGCTCGACAGGTATACCAAAGTCACTGAAATCCTTTTTGTAACATGCAAAAAACCAGGACGCTGGGGAAATGTGTGCTTTACAGTAACGTTTGGTGATTCATAGGGCTCTTTATCAATGTGTGATTCAACAACTAGCACACACAAAAACATCACAGAAGCAGCGCATTTTTATGATAAAGCTCTTACCAAGGAGTAAAAAAGCTGATTGCTTGCAGCCATAAAACTAAAGGGGGGGGGGTTCCAGAAAAACTCCCTGTACGAAACAGACTCTCCCCCCCTTTGCAGATTAACAGCTCATTTGAGGCCCAACACATGCACACCTCCATGCCAAAGAGATATAGTAAATACAATCAATCCAGAAGCATGGCTCTGTGTGATCAGTAATGCAGCATATAGGTGGAAACAGTCCAGAAAACTCAAGACGTAAAAAGGTGTTTTGTGTTTGATCTAAAGGCTGCAGAATGAGAGGTTTAGATAAGAGTGATTGATGGCAACCATGAGCACCACTTAAGGACACATTTCATGACGGAGCAGGAGACACACTAGCTGAAAACACGAGTTGAGATGGATATCTGAAAGTGTAAACTCAACTCGCAGAGTGGGAATATGTGGCACTTAAAAAAGGAGATGATAACTGTCAGAGTCGCTTCCTCTGAATGGCACGTGATGCTTTAAGCATTGCAGGATGCACCGTGGCTAATGTCCCCGTTGATTCCACCTTGTGTACTATTGGTCATTTCATTGGGAGTGTCGTAGACCGTGTCGTCTAGCATGTCGTACGTCGTGTCATTTGGAATGTCTTCTGCCGAGTCGCTGGCCGTGTCCTGTGGCCCCTCGGTACCCGGCTCTTTGTGCGTGCCGGGGCTCAGGGGATCCAGGACGGACTTGCCCAACGGCCGTCTCCGAGGCGAGGGAGAGGTGCACACGAGGCAAAGCAGGGAGGAGCAGTTCCACAAGCTTTGTGTCATGCTGGAGGAGAAGAGCCTCCGACACGGGTGACAGAACTGGTAGAAGACCAGCATGAAGAAGATGCCGACGGCGTAGGCGACCAGCAGCTGCAGCAGGAGCAGCGGGGCGCAGATGAAATTGTAGAAGTCTGTTTTGTAGACGTACCACAGCAGGAGAAGGGAGGCGTTCTCCACAAAGCGCAGCATGTAGTACAGAGCCATGCGATACCAGTTCTGGGACTTGTTGATGAGGTCCGGGTCGCTGAGTTTCACCCGCACGGCCGACCAGCAGAACATGTTGATGCCGGCGTAGAGGAAGGTGAGCAGGCAGAGCACGATGGTGGTTCCGACCCTGGTCAGAGTCTTTTCTATGTTCTCCGGGAACGGCGAGTGGCTCTTCCAGAACAGGATCCAAGGGTAGAGGAAGAAGACAAGGAAGTTGAGCAGAACCACAGGCAGGATCCAGAGCTGCAGCACAGAGCTGAACAGAACCAGGACCACCACGCGCGAGGCGATTTCAAAGCTTCTCCACATGAAGATGCACAGATAAGCCGCGGGCCGAACGTCCACTTCATAGTCATCGTATTTGATCTTAATGGCCAGGATGTTGCACCTCAGAGCTCCGTACACAATGGACAGCATGGAGATCACCATCAGTGTGCCTGGTATTAAGAAAAAGACAAGAGAAATAAACGGACGCTAAAACTTCAAGGATTACTGATTTCAATCTAAAAATAAAAACAGTTTGAGGTGGATCTATTTCTGTACATCATCAGAAACTCACTCCTTTCAGTCTGACTTCTTATTATGTTTAATGAAGTAAAAAAATGTTAAGCTGCAGAAAATTTCTACTAAATTAAACTATTACAGTCTTGTTATTATGTCTTTATTTACACTCTAAAATCATTGAGAGCATAGCCCTCATTTACAATGACGTCGAGCAGGATAAACAAACTAAAAATAACAAAACATACATATACACACATATGTACACATACACACATAAGCATATGAATATGCATATACTGTATACATACACACATATATATATATATATATATATATATATATACACACATCATAGATAAACAAAATCATTTAAAAAACAAAAAACAGATAATAAATAGTATTTAAAAACAAAATCAATTAAAACATGTGCAATCAGAAGTAAAGGAGTTAATCATTAAAGATCTAAAATGGCCATAAGAGACCAGTGCCTTGATTTTTAAAGTGCCTTGTAGCAAATTCCAAGCTGATGGTGCAAAGATGCCAAAAGCAATAAACATAAAATATTTATAACAAAACAAATCTTTGATTTCCATTGAAATGTTTGAGATGGAATTTCAGCTAGCTTTCTCACCCTGCCTCTAAGGCCAAAATGTTATATAAATCCACGTGATTTAAAGTTATGTAATAAAAAATGACAGGTGACAAATACACAAACAAAGGGTTTAAAATAACAATCAGGTGCTAATTAAAAAAAAAAAAAAAATCGAACTGTCTCAACCTTCTTTTAGTCCGAGTTAATCAAATTAATCTGTCCTTTTAGTATTTCCTGTCCTCATGTTGTCCATCACTTACATCACAGAGGGACGTTCAACATGCCTGTGCAAAATTCTGGAATGTTCACAGCAAATACAAAATATTGAAATGTTCAATAATGCAGCTGGGGTAGAAAAATGTGAACCTCTCCTGTAAGGCCCTGAAGCTCTCATTCATCAAACTCGGCTGTTAAATCACTAAGTGTGAAATAGAAGTGTCAGACGACTAGAAGCCGAGGAAATAAAGAGCTGCGTATTTATATCGTCTTTTATTTTGTCCCAATTGGACGACCAGATGTCCTTTCTTGACTTTGTTTGAACCTTCACTAAATCTCTCTCCCACACACACATAAAGAGTTGGACAGCACCGACTCCAGATCTGCACCAACTGGCAGAGAGGCGGTTACATAACACCACTTTGACTCATGAAAACACCATCCTCTTATTTCCAATATGGCACTCAGCTGATCAGCCTACGCTGGAGCGGAGCAGTCGACTGGTGACAGCCGACATGTGGAAAAAAAATTGAAAACTGTCCCACACACTTAAAGGCCTCACCTCTCCCGATGGAGACCCCCTGCTGCAGGACGCAGATGTAGAGCTGCAGGGTGAGTTGGGGGGCAGATCCCAGGAAGGCCTGAATGACAGAGGTGCGGGCGAAGGCTGCTCGGTGTGTAAACAGTTTCCCCTCCGCCTGCCCCACCTGCCGCTCCACCTCCTCAGACTGCCCCCCGCGAGGCATCTGCTTCTTCCTGGTGATGCTGACATAAGGCTCCTCCACGCGGCCCACGCTGCCATAAATACAAAACGCCTCCAGACACCTGAAACACAGCAGCAGACTGCGATCAGAGGCCATTTAGTGCGTTGGTTGAGACCTTCCGTTATTAACTGATTTTCCTTTCATTACTCAGGCTCCATGCAAACACAGAAACATTAATAACAGACAACTCAAACTCAGATATGTAATAAGATCATGCATGCTGCAATGTCAATATCAAAAAGCTGACGGGGCACAAATCAGACTGCTAACTAGCAGATGTCTTAAATGTACAAGGCTGATGGGAATCTTATTAATTTTATACTTTAGTAAAAAAAATGATGGCATGCAACCACTTGCATGTACTACACACTGTGTTAAAGGCTTTATATGATTTTTTTGATCCAGCAGATGTCGCCCTTGAGTACCAGCATGAAACCAAAACAACTCATTGCATTGTTGTGTTAGCATGCTAATGCTAGCGATCTTTATTATGCTGGTATCTTCACACTGCATGTAAATTTACCTGAAATGAGCGTGATCTAGAAACACAGTTAAGCAGTGAGTACAGTATGTTATTCTTCTTTTCTCTAGTCCCTCAATTAAACAGCTTTTATACATGAGGGGAGGAGTCAGCCGGCCGTCCTGGCGATGTAAACAAAGTGAAGATAGGACTCTGAAAACTCTGAAAACATCACAGACAGTGGGACTCAGGTGTTACACCCATTGTAGACAGTCATGACTCACAGAGTTATTTTCAGAGGATATATTTGATTTATATTATGTTTAAGTGTGAAAAATCACATAGAAAGACTTTAATACCGTTTTAATAAATCTGTTCCAGAGAGTTGCTTTATTATTCAGTTTTATACTTCCAAGCCACTACACACACATACTGTACTTTTTATTCCATAACTTTTTTTGACCGCTGTATTTTCTTGACACTTTGCAGATTATGAGAAGAATATTCAAAAAATAATAATAATTAATTATTTAAAAAAACATCCTTCACCTATTGTGCTGCACACACCTGGAACACATTAAAACTCAATACAATGGTTACCATGGGTCAATTTAAAAACCTGATCACAATTCACTGTACTCATAAGTGTAAATCTTATTAACTGGAGTTGCCTGCTTACTGATTATTCTTCTGGTATTATATTCTATGTATTTTGTCTTCGTTGTTTTTTGTCTTTTTTTTGTCTCTTAATTTGTCGAAAATAAATAAAGGTAAAATGAAATGAAATATATCAACATAAAACTGCAATATATAATCAGATCAATATGTTTCTCTGTATTGTAGTACAGAGAAACATCCAAAACCAGTGTTTCCCCTACCATTACATTACGGGTGCACGCCCCCCCAATGCCCCTACCCCCCACCCCACTTGAAGGTCAAGTTAATAAAACATTTTTTTAGATTAATTTTTATTTTATTTTATGCTTTTTGTGCCTTTATTGTAGAGATAGGATAGTGGATAGAGTCGGAAATCAGGGAAAGAAGACATTTAAGGATACCTTTCCGATAGAACAGGACAGCTGACATAATGAACACATGAACACCAAGATTCCTTCACGTGTTTGTGTCGGCGTCCGTCTGCCTGCACCTCCCCCCCCCCCAAAAAGCTGTGGAAACACTGAAAACCAAAAGATCTTCAGAGTAATGTGACAGAATCCATCAAAGACAGAACATTGACACGTTTGAGGAGTTGGTAGGGGTGAAAAAAAATAGAAAACTATTAAAAAATAGCACATGTTGTTTGATAAATTATTTAATTATTGACTCTTTGGTAAAAAAGTTGCACATTTGATGTTTTTGATTGACTTATTGTTTGTGGGTGTAACCAGAGTCCTGACATGCAGCATGCTGATTATGCCTCCGGATGATAGAAGTGATACATGTTCACAGGCATTAAGCTCCATGTTATTATGAATGTCCAAAGAGATGCCAGTTACACTCACAGCCGGTCATTTCAGCGAGTTAGTAAAACAGTGAAGTGCTGAGTGTGGGCGCAGGGCCAGAGGTCTGTGCTGGAATAGCAGCACTGTTACACAGCGCCAATAAAACAGCAAGGCAAGAGGATTTAAACCACAGGGGTGCTGAGAGACTGTTATCAGCCTGAACTACACTGAAGAGGCACGCACACTGAACACATCACCGACTTGATTAAAACACATATAAATAAATAAATGAGGTTGAGTGTGTGAGCAGGTTTTTCAGAAGTTAAACATGATAAGATATGCTGTAGTCTCCGGGAGGAGTCGACCCCCTTTTGGGGCCTTACACCAGCAGTTCTCCATAAAGGACAACCCCCCACCCCCCACCCCCCACCCCCAAGACTTTGTTTTTGTGCACTGCCCTTACTTAACAGTCACACTAGCAACTTCAGAGGCAAGAATGAAGCTGAGATTCAAACCAACGTATAAGTAGAGAGTGTAAGCTGCACTTGCATGAAGATGTTTGTTCACAGGCAAATATTTAAAGCCAAATTGTTGTTAGATGACCGCAAATGAAATTTGAGGATTGCTCCACCTTTTAGTTCTTCACACTGATTATTTTCCTGGATGCAATCAGAGCCTAATTCAAACAAAATCCAGATACCACAATCCTGTCCTCCATTGACAGATTCTGTCTTTGTATGCAGAATCTTAGAGGAGCAAATCATAGGCTTGATCAAAGCAGATGCATTCAAACAAATTACTACTTGTATGTTAAAGTCATTTTCCCTTCATGATGAACCAACAGAGAGACTCATCATTGGAATCCAAAGTTTCCTTTTAGCTATAATAAAAATGTTTAGCTTCTATCAGCTCCTTTCTAGCCTGTGACTTTATTAATAACTCTCAGGGCTCTCATAACTTTCCTTTGCAGTTACAGCAGGCTCTGAAATACCCTGAACTTTTCCAGGTCTGCACCAAACAGCAGTGAGACAGTTAGCTCCTAGCTAGTTGTTGAACAGATATGAGCAATGCAAAGAGGCCCTCAGGAAATGGTGGAGACCAAAAACAAAGCTGAAAATGAAAGTGAATATCGGCCTAGAATTCATCTCGTATTTAGAAACACAGCTCCTAATGGATTGTGTCTCCAGGATGTGTAAATGAGAACCAGCCTCAACTTATTTAAAAAACAAACCATTTATTTCCTGCTTGGCCAATTAACCAAAGCGCCATTATAATCATTCTCTACCTTTTTCCCCTCTTCTTTAATTTGTCTCTTTCTTGTTTTGCTTTCTTTTACATCTTATTGACTATGTGTTCTTGTTAGCTTTATTGTTTTTGCTTGGACTAACATTAATAATTTGTCTGTGTGTTACATGTTTCTCTTTAGGAGGGCTACACTCGACGAGCCCCTCTGGGTTCCTTTAGCTCCTCCAGCACATTTCTTTCAAAATGTATATTTTATGAATTAACTAATCATTATGTACTGTCTGTTTTTCCATTGATCTATTATGTTTTTATTTTTTTTGTGCAATAAAAAGTTCATCATAACAACTTAAAAGGTGAGGCTTTGTCAACATGACTGTGTTTACCTGACTGAAGTATATGTGGAGTAGTAATCTGCACAGATCAGATCTGTTACCTGTTTGAGAAGATATACTCACTGAGGCACACCAGAAACAATAGAAGCATACTGTGGCATGTTAACCTCTGATCAACACTTGTGATCATTCATGATCTGAGATGCTGATATAACAGCCAGACATTCCATACAGGGATATGAACATGTAAACACAATATCCTGAATAAGATCAAAAACAGGATACCAGTGAGTATGTAAACACACTTCATGGTTTCCCCCCAGAAAAGTTGTCAGGCCCAGTGGTGTCTTTTTGGGGGAGTGCCAAGTTATGATAGTTGAAGGCCTGAACAGTCTAATGTCTCAGACTCTTTTTTTTTTTACTTTAGCCCATGCATGTTTTACCAATCAGTCGCTGGTGACCTGTCCTATACAGTATATCTGTTTTAAACTAAGCAGTCACTCTATACTTTGAAAAGTAAAAATCACCTTAAAAAACAACAAAATGCTGGGTGGCTATAGTCACCTTCAGCTCAATGGTCCATCAGTCTTGTTATTTGTGGTTAGAAAACCTTCACTCACAGATGTAGTCACTGTTTATTCCTGCTTCTCTCCCAAGTAGCTAAAATAAAATATCAGAGATAAAGATGTTTAACAACAGATATAAGAAATCTGCAATAAAAAGTAAATCTCGTTATAGTAAAATGATAATAAAAAAACTTTCCCTTAAATTTCAAACTCTGCTCAAAATCATTCTATATTCCTCCCCACAGGTGAAGCTACTAAAAGGAAAGAGACATTCTGGAGTAGACTTTACATAACTTTGATAAAAACTAGTCAGAGGACCTTAAAGGCTTTATATGTGATTTTTCACACTTAAATATATAAATCAAGAATATCCTCTGAAAATAACTCTGTGAGTCATGACTGTCTACAATGGGTGTAACACCCGAGTCCCACTGTCTGTGATGTTTTCAGAGTTTTCAGAGTCCTATCTTCACTTTGTTTACATCGCCCGGACGGCCGGCTGACTCCTCCCCTCGTGTATAAAAGTTGTTTAATTGAGGGTCTAGAGAAAAGAAGAATAACATACTGTACTCACTGCTTAACTGTGTTTCTAGATCACGCTCATTTCAGGTAAATTTACATGCAGTGTGAAGATACCAGCATAATAAAGATCGCTAGCATTAGCATGCTAACACAACAATGCAGCGCGAGTTGTTTTGGTTTCATGCTGGTGCTCAAGGGCGACATCTGCTGGATCAAAAAAATCACATATAAAGCCTTTAAGTTAAGCATATTTTTGTCAAACTATCCTCTGATCCAGCTGAACAGACAGTATCTAAGAAAACATGATGAAAACAAACATGATCACACAAACAAATACTGAGTAGAAAACAAGAAGCTTAAATTTGAGGAAATTAAATTGATGAGTGTTTATTGCCCAACAGACGGCAGAGTCATTGCTGCTAAAGTGATAAGGAATGTTTATGAAATATAAGATGTGGTGTTTTTGGGCGGACGAGAGTAGAGGAAGTTTTTGCTGTTGGCAGTAAACTGTAGAGACAGACCTTCCCCTCCCTGGTTGTGCTGTCAGAGATAAGGAGCCGACAGCGACTCGTGCTATTCTTAGATCTGCTCTTCATGGAGGACAGACGTAGAAGTCTGAGCAGTAATCATCTGAACACACACTCGAGGGGGAAACTGGGCCCAGCAGGCCCCCGGACTCAAAGGGGCCACGGCTGGGGGGTCAACATGCTGGGAGAGGATGTGGAAGTTTCCACAAATAAAACAGAACCGTTACTTCACTGTCATGGTTCACAAAGCTGACGGCTCGATGAACGGTGACGAGCCAAATGTGCAGTTTGAAACTATCAGTTATTTTCATCATCAGTATTTTTCCACAACACTTGATCACTTTTCTGTTGATTCACTTATTTTGGTATCTATGAAACTTTTTTTTAAATGTGTGAATTCAGAACCACCAGAACCTTAGTTATGTTACCAAGCTACTTTTTTTCTTTCCAAACCCCTAAAGAAAAAGAAGGATTAATGATCTTCAACAGACAAAAAGCAGAGACAGTTTGACAGCTGAGGAGCTGGATCCTTGAAGTGGTTTGGTTAATTTACTGATTTATTGACCAGCCTTAAGTAATCAATCATTGTAGTTATCTAATGGCTGACTTATCCATTCATCTACTATTCAAGTGGAGAATCTACAGAAAAACACGTAATTGAATCAATACAACATGTGAAAATGGTAAAGACAATTCATGAGAGCCCATAATTGATAAAACTGCAAATATTCACTTTTTACTTTAAACCTTTTTTGCTTCATAAGGAACTTTTATACCGCTTTTAATAAAAATTCTAAATTTAAGTATTGCATCAACATTGTGCCAGATTTCTCTGTGTTCTCATTTACATTTTAATAAAAGCTGAGAAATATCTTAAAGGCTTTATGTGATTTTTTGATCCAGCAGATGTCGCCCTTGAGCACCAGCATGAAACCAAAACAACTCGCGCTGCATTGTTGTGTTAGCATGCTAATGCTAGCGATCTTTATTATGCTGGTATCTTCACACTGCATGTAAATTTATCTGAAATGAGCGTGATCTAGAAACACAGTTAAGCAGTGAGTACAGTATGTTATTCTTCTTTTCTCTAGTCCCTCAATTAAACAACTTTTATACACGAGGGGAGGAGTCAGCCGGCCGTCCTGGCGATGTAAACAAAGTGAAGATAGGACTCTGAAAACTCTGAAAACATCACAGACAGTGGGACTCGGGTGTTACACCCATTGTAGACAGTCATGACTCACACAGTTATTTTCACTGGATATACTTGATTTATATATTTAAGTTTGAATAATCACATTTAAAGCCTTTAATAAGAAAACAGTGTTACCACAATGCATTAATATATTTTTTGGATTGATGCTGTTGGATTATTTTTAATCTGTTTTCTATGTTTTTTCCTGGCACAGGTGATGTTTTTGTCTCTGTTTTGTCATTTGCTGTCACCTTGCACACTGGCATGTTGTCTCTTTGCCTTAAAAAAATAATGTTGTAATTTTAACCAACATCCTTTGTTTCTATCATTCTCTTGCATCTGATTTTAGAGGAGGATGTGGATGCAACGCAGCTGGGATGTTTTTCCAATTGCACCACTTACTAACAATTAATTCATTATCAACTCAGCTCCCTTTTGTCTTCCATTAGAGTACACTCGCTTTATGAGCCTAAGTTGTTTTCACTATACCCTCTATTGTTCAACTGTATGATGCCAAAGATACTCTATATCCATTCCATGATATAAGAAAAACAACAAATTTTAACACCTGAGAATGTGAAATTATTGCCAATATTGCAGGAAATATAGAACCTAATTTTCCTGTGGATCTGTGAATTTACCAACTTTCTGTTTCAGCCGTACTTTCTGTATTTGAGAACAAGCTTTTTTTTTATGTTTACCACAGTCTGACCTCGATGTGTTTGCATGTTTGATATCAGTAGCATACGCTTCCTGTGTGTACAGTAGACAGGCTTTTCTTTTCTGCATGCAGGATTAGGCTCACATTCATATAGATGAAACAGATGGTCTATCAGGTCAGGCCGGGGCTTACACAGACAGAGACCCGGCCTATTATTGTTTAAAGCTCTTCTTTGCCAATGTTTACAGTATAAAACAGACACTGTCAATTTATTTATTTAACCCATTGTGCTCTAAATGCAAGGGGAATTCTCCATATGTGGAAAACTATTCTGCATGTTTCAGGATTGTGGCGTGTTCCAGCTGGGCTTTATGAGGGGTGATTTAATGTCCTTTCAGATAGAGCAGTCATGAATAAATCAGACACAGCTTGGCCTGTGAGATCATGGCCTAAAGAAGATCAAACTGTGAGATGGAGGGGGGGTCTTACTGAAAGTGGTGTTGGCTGAGCTCTCTGTGACAAACAGATGTGAGGGGTATTTGGAACATATCAATAATCGCTGCCCTGCCATTGATCTGCCTTTTTTTTCACAACAGACATACATTGAATGCAGCAGAGTGTCAGCAGCCAGCCAGAGGAGACAAAGAGCCAAAAGCGACATGAAAACAACAGCATGTGCCTTATTATGCATTCAACCAAAACCAGCCCTAAGCAGCTTATGAGCAGGCGGGCCGGACATGTTTTAACGAGGATAAATCATCCGTGGACTCGACACCTGTGGATAATAAACACAGCCGGAGAAACATAAACAAGCCAGCACTGACCTGACGATGGGTCCGAGCTGCAGGATGTGCAGCAGCAGGACGAGGGGTCTGTCCCTGCTCAGGTCCCGGTGGATGAAGGTGAGGGTCAGCTGCACCAGCACGGACGGCACGAGCGTGAAGAGGAGCGTGAGCCCCTGCCAGATCTGGTCTCCAGCTGAGCGGTACGTGGAGCTGAGGTACAGCGCCGCCGTGGTCTCGGCCGTGAACAGAGACACCGACACAAAGATGGAACTGGGGAGTCGCATCCTCACTCACTCCGCCATCTGGGGACTGCGGCTCTCTGGGGTCCGCGCGTCCATAACGTTTTCTCACCGACCGAGGTGGGGGGCGGGGGGGCGGGGGGGGCGGTCAGTCGGTCCGTCACCCGGTGGAGAGGGAACCCCGTTGTGTCAGACTCACGCCGCCGCCGCCGGAGCTCGTCTGCGATTTTTGAGGCAGGCAGGATGTCTTCACAGCTCAGGTGTAGTTCCGAAGAGAGGCTGTGGGGGGCGCTGCAGACTCAGATGGAGTTGTTACTGATTTTCTCCTTCCTTCCCACTTTCTCGGTCACGTCGGATGGTCGACCAATGAGACTGGTTATGCTCGGTGTTAATGAATATTCAATCAAAAATGAAATCTAGCAGGATCGCTAGAAAGATTTCGTGCTGACTCGTCGAAATTCTTGTTGTTTTGATTTCTGGTCTTTGTTGAATGTTTTTTGTCCTTGCTCCAGATTGTTGTCTGCTTACATTTGCCTGATGTATACTTTTGGAAAAGTTTGATTTTTATTTTATTTATTTATTTATTTATTTATTTATTTATTTATTTATTTATTTATTTATTATTATTATTATTTTTTATATATATATATACAATCCCCCTTGATTTATGTTTGAATTAACTTGTTCCTGTGTATTTTGCTGTTGTATGTTCATCCTCTATAAGAATTTATATAAACATTTTTTGTATGTTTTAAATTTGTCAATAAAGACGATTCAAAAAAATAAAAAATTAATATGCAATCAATTAATTTTTCCAAATGTTTTATTTACTTATTTACATTGTATCATGAAAGACGTAAAGGCTATCTGTGGAAACAGACAAACTGAAATATAAGTAACTAAATAAATAAATATGAATTGGTCATTTACTACATGATGAAACCAATAATTGATTATTGACCAGAATTTGTTTGTTTCGTAAATGAACTGATTTTATCATGTAAACTAATTGGCCTGTTTAATATTAGGTGAAGTTATGTAAAATTCAGATTCAAACCTTTATTTATTCTTGAAAGGACATGGAGATTTCCCTCATGTCCAATTAGGCTAATAAGTAATTAAATATCAAAATGAGAAGTATAAAACGAGTATATGTATATATTTTTTTTTTACTCCATGACAAATCCCAGGTTGCCTACTTTGTGTAAGTGTTTTGTCATCATAGTCCCTTGTTATGTTGCAAACTCTGCACAGTTTCTTTGGTTATTGTAAACTTCTAAGTAGGCCTACTTTAATTAAATAACTTAAACAGACTTGACCTTTTTCTCTTCTAAGGTCAATGAACTCTGAGGTGTAGCCTAATCATTCTCATGGAGAGATTTGCTGTATTGATTAGAAATATTCTTCTGTCTCTGTTATTTAAATCTATGTAAAGAAAAAGAAAGGGGGATAAACACTGAAGCACAACAAATACACACAGTGAAAGTGGTGTGTTTACATTTGTGTTTTAAGTAAACTGTTTTCACATAAATCAGATATTGACTGTTGATTTCTACATTAGGTGATCAGAGGAGTGAAGGATGAAGATACAACATTACAAAAAAGCTTAAAAAAACAAAAAACTTTTTTTCTCTGGACACTTTATTTAAAACAACAATCATTACTCAGCTCAAACTGCAAATGCATTGCACATACACAAACACACACACATTATGTGCTTATGTTCCACAACAGGCATGATGAGCATTGGGAAACTGCTTTGGTTTTCTAATTACTATTCACAGCTCTTTTAACTTCAGCCGCATGAAGAAACATGCTGCCCAACGCGTTTAATTTGCTTCTAAATGAGAGGTGTGACCAAATGCAAATGCTTGAGTTTAATTTCTAAGGCCACAATAGGACATCTATGTAAAGACATCCTCCCCCTGTCTCTACCCTCTTTAACACCAAGGTAAAACTTTAAACAAATCACAACACATATATATAACACGGTTTCAAAACATCAAATACATAAACATCTGTGGCACTGCTACACATGGTGTAACCTAGTTTACACAGGTAAGTCCATAATAATGCACACACGAATACCATGAATAACTGGACAATTTGCATTTACCTGCGGAAAATGCGTGGGAATGCTGACCGCTGAAATGTTTTGCAAAACACTGCTGAATGAAGAAGAATCAGCAGAAACAGCTGAAGGAATAGTAGAAGATGAAGAAACAGTAGAAGATGAAGAAACAGTAGAAGATGAAGAAGAAGTAGATGAAGAAACAGTAGAAGATGAAGAAACAGTAGAAGATGAAGAAGAAGTAGAAGATGAAGAAAAAGTAGAAGATGAAGAAACAGTAGAAGATGAAGAAGAAGTAGATGAAGAAACAGTAGAAGATGAAGAAACAGTAGAAGATGAAGAAGAAGTAGAAGATGAAGAAAAAGTAGAAGATGAAGAAACAGTAGAAGATGTAAAAGAAGTAGAAGATGAAGAAACAGTAGAAGATGAAGAAACAGTAGAAGATGTAAAAGAAGTAGATGAAGAAACAGTAGAAGATGAAGAAGAAGTAGATGAAGAAACAGTAGAAGATGAAGAAACAGTAGAAGATGTAAAAGAAGTAGATGAAGAAACAGTAGAAGATGAAGAAACAGTAGAAGATGTAAAAGAAGTAGATGAAGAAACAGTAGAAGATGAAGAAACAGTAGAAGATGAAGAAGTAGAAGATGAAGAAAAAGTAGAAGATGAAGAAACAGTAGAAGATGAAGAAACAGTAGAAGATGAAGAAACAGTAGAAGATGAAGAAACAGTAGAAGATGAAGAAGAAGTAGAAGATGAAGAAAAAGTAGAAGATGAAGAAACAGTAGAAGATGAAGAAACAGTAGAAGATGAAGAAGAAGTAGAAGATGAAGAAAAAGTAGAAGATGAAGAAACAGTAGAAGATGTAAAAGAAGTAGAAGATGAAGAAACAGTAGAAGATGAAGAAACAGTAGAAGATGAAGAAAAAGTAGAAGATGAAGAAACAGTAGAAGATGAAGAAACAGTAGAAGATGAAGAAAAATTAGATGAAGAAACAGTAGAAGATGAAGAAACAGTAGAAGATGAAGAAACAGTAGAAGATGAAGAAACAGTAGAAGTGGTAGAACAAGTAGAAGATTCTGCATAAAGACGGCTTAAATGCAGTCAGATAATGAGAAAAAGGGGAAAACGTCTCCCCATTGAGTGCTCATTTCAAGGACTTAAATTAAGAGTTGGTGGCTAAATGATGATTTTGTGAGCGAGATGACAAATGGCCGAATGCGCTGGTGTGATTTTCATGTCTGGGATCCAAGAAATGTGGAAACCACAGCGATCTAAATAGTTAGTCCCAAGAGGTTTGGTCAAGGAAGCTTGGCTGAAGTTTACCATTACACCAGGTAGAGATTTATCTGGACCACCTGCCGCTTTGAAGCTCACAGTGTAAAAACCTTTGCTCCGTTTGTCCTGAAAACTCAATGTGTGAGAGAGGACAAGTTGTCCTACATTTTGAGGGTAAATTTATGTGTGTGGGGTGAACATTGTGGTCAGTAAAGCAATTTCTTCGGGAGATTTTGAAACTATCTCAGAACTCTGTCCCACTCTAGCGATGATGTCACTCACTCTAGCCCCGAACATTCCACCACACACACACCCATTGAAAAACTGTGAAAGCACTTAAAAACATCACAAAACAGCTGGAGGTACAGTTTGAAAAGTATAAAAGATAGCAAGATGAGTGAAAGTAGTATAAATAGTGGGAAAGTATGTGAACTTTTTAAAGTAAGAATGAAGTCTCTAGGCGAAAAATAGCCAAAGTTATAAGGCTGAGAAAGAAGAGGAAAAGTGGAAAAATGTTCCATTCATTTGAATGGGGAGAAATTTTGTGGAAAAAGTGAAATAACTTAAAAAGTAAAAGTCATAGCCATCATGTCCTGAAGACGCCAGATAGTTGTATTTCAGCATTCCCACTAATACCTATAGTCATTTCCTTCAGTATCTGTTATTTGGACCTCAGCTTTAAACATTTTTCAAAATCTAAATCCATCCCTTTTGTTTATCGTTTAAGGGTTGTTAACAACATTTAAAAAAATGATTTCCTCTCAAGACATAAATAAAAGGTCTGTGATATATTATACAATTTCAAAGGGATTAAGTGACACCTGTTTTCCCTCTTTCCTGTTTTTCTTTAGCGCGATTGCCGATGTGATTCAGCCATCAACGATGAGTTTCTGAATCGACATAAAACTGTACCACTTTCCGCCCCCCTGGGTTAAAGAATTGAAGTATAGACTTTGTAACATAATGAGCTTAATCAGCTAAAAGCAGTATCTTTATGTGATGAAGCCATGCATGTTCAGAAGGCTGTTACTGATACGATACTGAAGAAAACATTTGATTGTGATCATTCTCAAACCAGTTCTGAATATTTTGTTTCTACAATGTGACATGTATTCACAATAATTATTCCTAGAACGGTACAACTCACAGTGAATCTTAAAATATGTGTAGTGTGTCTCCATCTTTAGGTTTGATAATGTCATGACATGGGAAATGTGAAAAGAGAAAGTTTTCACCTTTCTTACCCCAAAATTTGAAAACGTCAAGGGGCAGTTTACTGCATTGTAATTTAAAACAGATGATGGTATACAGTAAGTGGAATGAATCTGATAAAGCCTGAAAGCTCACAATCCACTTTGATACAGACATAAAACTAGAACATTATTCTACAGCAATCCTACTCAAAAAAATGACATTACATATCCCAAACAAATACCATCCCTCCCTCCACTCCCACTCTGATCACAGCTTCAATCCAGGTTCATCAGAGACTCTAACTAACAAACAAGTCTTCACCGGGGGTTTGGGAGAGAGGGAGTGGTGTCTGTATGAGTCCATTCACACAAAGACACTAAACAAAGGGAATTCCGACTGGTCCGGCTGCAGGAGGTCGACCAGGAAACAAATGGTTCCTGACAGGCCTTCAAACAGACTGTAGACACTAGTGACTGAGTGGGAGCCTGCTTTAAACTCCTCAGTGAAGAGGAACTCTGCAAACCTTTGGAGGAGAAACAAGAGCAGAGACATGACCGGAGACATTTCAAGTGATACGATCACACCTGATGGAGAAAATGGAGCTGTACATACTGTGGTTTATGATTTGTAATACATACAGATAAGAGCTGATAGCGGATTAAAGTCTTTATATGTGATTTTTCACACTTAAATTTAGAAATCAAGTATCTCCTCTGAAAATAACTCTGTGAGTCATGACTGTCTACAATGGGTGTAACACCCGAGTCCCACTGTCTGTGATGTTTTCAGAGTTTTCAGAGTCCTATCTTCACTTTGTTTACATCGCCCGGATGGCCGGCTGACTCCTCCCCTCGTGTATAAAAGTTGTTTAATTGAGGGACTAGAGAAAAGAAGAATAACATACTGTACTCACTGCTTAACTGTGTTTCTAGATCACGCTCATTTCAGGTAAATTTACATGCAGTGTGAAGATACCAGCATAATAAAGATCGCTAGCATTAGCATGCTAACACAACAATGCAGCGCCAGTTGTTTTGGTTTCATGCTGGTGCTCAAGGGCGACATCTGCTGGATCAAAAAATCACATATAAAGCCTTTAAAGGCCGACTCTAATACTCCTCAGACTCAATATTCTTTAAATGTGTTCAGTTCAGGGAAACTTACAGCTGGCACAGGTGAAACTTTGACTTTCCTCGTAGTGAGCCACAGCTGGTGTAGCACAAATTCAATCTGTTGTCTACTCAAACATTTGACCTATGTGGGAGTTTGCGGTTTGAACTCATTACAGTTGTATTTTGAAAAACTCAATGCTACTATCCTGTAAACAACATACACAACATCAGGAGGGATTTCTTACCTCTGAGCTCGGTAGATGTATTTTGAGTTGCCAGTGAGCCGATACAGCAAGAGGAAGACGTAAGCACTGCCTGCGACTCCATGACAGATCCCAGGTCCCTTCTTAAGCAGACCTTTCTGCCACACAATCTCTCCACTGCGGATACAGGTGTCCAGGTACTGGGGTTTCTTTTTGATCAGGTAGGCTTTGGCAAAGAGATATGCAACACCTGTGTGAGAGTATGGAGACAGGAATTGAATTACTAAAAAACAAGCAATAAGACCTTGAGCAAGATCATGGTGTTGTGTGTACCGGGGGCTCCATGGCACCAGTGCACCAGTTCGTTCTCTCGCTCCACGATGGCTCCCAGCTCTGCAGGCCAGTTACAGTTCTGCTCCTGGTTCATGAGGAAGTCGACGCTCTGCCACACCAGGTCGTTCTCCGCCCCGCTGAGCACGTCCTGGTAGCTCAGCAGCATCTGCAGCACCGACGAGAGGCCGTGAGCTGCACCTGACAGGAAGGTGGAGGGGCATGAGGAGATCATACACCCACCCACCCAACCAACCAGGCATGCAGGGAAAGCACCATGCCAGGCACACAAACAAACCGAATCAAACAGAATTTTTTTGTCGCTGCTTCTTAGCTTTTTAACTGAAGCCCACCATATGTACATACTTGTGATAAATCTTTTTTCAGCAATAAGGATGCTTCATCTATGTTAGGAGGATACACATGATGAGCCTCTGTCAAGTAGCCAACATTTAATTGAATTGAATTTTTTTATTTAATTTTTTGTGATTTTTTTTTATTTAATTAATTTTTTGGGGGGGGCGGCAGTAGCTCAGTCTGTAGGGACTTGGGTTGGGAATCAGAGAGTCACCGGTTTAAGTCCCGGCATGGACCAAGTCTGGAAATTCATCTGGTAGCTGGAGAGGTGCCAGTCCACTTCCTGAGCACTGCCGAGGTGCACTTGAGCAAGGCACCAAACCCCAAAACTGCTCTGGAGTGCTCGCTGTGGAACTGGAACAAGAACTGTTTTAATGTAGAATAAATAAGCCGTCCAGTATCTGAAAATAGGTCAAATAAAAATAATGCATTTCATGCAGTAATCTGAACGGATTCTCTCCAAACAATGCTGGACACATGCAGGGGAAGCACAGCTCTCTTCAGTGTCTGTGAATTCCCTCGTCTTCTTTCTCAGTTTCTCAGAGTATTGTTTTTTCTGTAAAAGTTTTTATTGAGAGGGGTCAAACTCTTACACATGCATTAGTATCTTTAATCAGGTGTTTCCTCAAAAAAATCAATTTATTTGCAGTTTAAAAACTTGTCATTTAATTTCATCGCCTCGTCATCCTCAAAGTTCTTGACATGTCCATGCAAAGGCAGCCAGCGAGGCTATATGCTTACTATGAACTCTGTGTTGGTCTGAAATTTACTGAGGGTCTCCCACCCCTGACATCTGGTCATCTGATGCAATCAAGGAAAGGAAAGATAGCTTTACACATGTTAACACCAAATCTACATAATAGAATCATCTCTTCAGTCTTGTTGGATAACTAACATTAGAACCTCCAAGAACCAGCAGCTCAAATATAAAAGTTTATTTTAACTTGACTTTAAAAAGTTATTTTTTCAAACACAGCCACATACTAAACACCTACAAGGAGATGATCAACTTCTGTATCACCAAATTAACTCTGCTCAATTCTTGTGTTCTTACCAAGATACTCGGTCCCATAGTACGAGTACATGAGAGGGAAAGGCTTCCTCTTCTTCCGGGCGTACTGTTTTCCTGACTCAATGATGGCCTGACAAATTGATTTGATTTGTTCCTTGCTCAGAATCTGCAGAATAAAAGAGAGTGTTATCTGCCGGGTCAATGGAAACAGTGTTAATGCAGGAATGAGAAGCACCTGTAATGGGTTGAAAAATGTCTTCATAATTATTTAAAATGTGTTTTGTCTTAAGCTAAAAACAAAGGTTATCAAAAGGTTAAAATGGATCACAAGATTTAAATAATTGCATAAATAGGTTCAAAGTCATTGGGACAGTGGAAAAGTTCATTATAGTGAAAATACAGTTCATTGCTGAAAGAACAAGTTAAATGAGTTAAAAAAAGAGACCCCAATATATTTTTTATGTTTATGTATCTCAAAGAGCTATTTAAAGCTAGATTTCCGTGCACTGAACTAGTTAACCCTACCCATGTTATTGCAATACCGAACCAGGTCGCTAGAGGGCGCATAGCGAGGCAAAATCTGCAGAATAAATCCTGCAGCCGAGCTGAACACAGCTAAACTTCGTTGCTTCTTTGTATTTACATACAGACAGACCACTGCAGGGTAAAGACACACTCCTCCCTGGCACCCCTAGGCCAGGTCGGGGGAGCAACACACCCATCCATTCATTTCTGCATATGAGTATTAATGTTCATAAGATCTGTGGTTAAAGAAGAAAACGTTAATAATGTATGAATTGCTTGATTCTCTACCAATCATAATTTAAAAAAGTAAAGGCCAAGTTTTAGAGATCAAACAGTCAATCATAAGAAAATTATCTCTAAACTTTTTAGATAAATAATAAATTATTGAGTCGTTTATCATGCAAAATATAAATTTTATAAGATTTATGTGAATTTGATGTTGCTGTGCATTAAGTGTAACTGTCATCATCTATATTTTCTACAGTTTATTTTCTATTGTGATCCAAATACAATAATAAAATCTCATTGGATTTTTAGTTTAGAGAACTGGGGCTTCATGCCAAAGAAGTTTAATTGGCCTAAAACATGATATCCCAGCTGGACTTTAGCAATGTTTGCAACACCACAATACTTTAGCTGATATATCCATCCAACTGAATTGGCAGTCTACCTCTGTTTTGGACCTTTAAACATACAAAACAGGCATTCTAACTATGTCAAACTGGGCTCTGGAAAACTGTGAAATCCTAATGGTTTCAACAACAAAATATTCCTTAGAAAAATCTTTAAACTATAGCAATTGTCAATTGCAGGTACCTTGCAAGACAAAGCCTTACAAGGTACTAAATTCATCCATTTCTGACTTTAAGAATCTAAAAATGACCAATATTTTAATGGAGAAACACACCATTATTTAAAGGTAAAGCCTGATATTCACTACTTTAAGGCCTTTTGACAGCAAACTATTAAGGACTGTCAGTCCTTGTTCTAGTCCTCTGTTTGCAGGTGAAATGTGAAAGTGCGTGTGCACCAGTGTCTCACCTCTAAACCCAGCTTCTGTTTTAGGACCAGTGCGGCACACAGGTATCCAGCCCGCCCCACAAACAGCTCATCCGAGCCACACTCCAGGAAACTGATGGGCGCACACACCTCCCACAGGTTCCGAAATTTGCTCAGCGGCCTGACGAACTCAGCCAAGCCCATCGATTTGTAGATCATAGCGGCCACGGCGTAGATTCCAGCCCCTCCGAGCAGGAAGGCCGCCCGCATGTTTCTGTCCGGCTCCGCGTCCACGTACCTGACCGACACGTCGATGATCCGCTTGGCCGTCTTCAGGTACGAGTCCCGGTGCTCAGAGAACAGCGGACACTCGCTGACATGATACAGCATGTAAGCCACCCCGGCCGGGCCGTCGTACAGACCCCCATCGCAGTCGCTGATATCGACAGGAACCCGTTTCAGGACTTTATCGACCGCTGCAACGACGGCGGGCACGACGACCTGCGCGTCCTGGCCCGCGAGCAAGGCACCTTTGTAGTCAGAGAACCGGTTGGTAAAGCAGCGGTTGTTTTCCATCACCGATAAACAAGATGATACAGGAACAGCAAAACGTGCAACCCTCACCCTCAGGAAGTCAGATCTGCGGGTTAGACTGCCCCCAGATACCCAAGGATGTGAGAGGCATCCAATTCTTTGATCGCGTCAGTCATCAGCTGATTGGTTGTCGGGAGTGATCATTCAGCCTCATATTGACTGATGGGACCTTCAGGGACCTGCACTATTTCACCTTTAATGTCTCGTGACAGGCAGAGCTGGAGGAAGTATTCAGATCATAGTCAACCTGATAGAAGTGTGTTAACAATTAAAAAAGAAGATCCATCAACTGTACGAAGGAAGTCCATCAGAATCAGAATCAGAATCTGGGTTTATTGTCAAGTACATTTACACATAAAGGAATCTGACTTGGTGTATTGGTGCTAAACAATTAACAAGGAAATAAAGCAGAACTAGCAACAACTTAAATAATACAGAATAAGAAGATATTACAATATATAAAATAGAATTTAAAAATATAAAATATAAAAAATAAAACACAAAAGGTGCAGTGTAGCTGTGGACGATGAGAAAACAAATCTTAATGTGTGTAACTACTCACAGAGTGCATGTAAGGAAGAATATCAAATATTAAAGGAATATTTAAAAAGAAAAAGATAGCTTATAGCCTATAAAACAAGACTCGCTTTACCTTTATGTGTTGCATGTTGGGTGGGCGCACAACTTGCCCAAAGGCCTATTCCGCGAGTTAATCCAATTCCAATGAAGGTTAAAGACAAGAGGCCCTTGCAGTTAAAAACCAGGATGGCTATATGGCTAACTGTTAAACTGTTTGTTTGTACTATGAGTGCGATCCTTAAAAAGGACGGGACTTAAGGTAGGCCTATTGTGAAATTTTGATATTGTAGGCCAACAAGACATCTGGATGAACGAAAGTTTAGTCTATCTTTAGCTGAGCCAGTCGAAAACTAAGATGTTTTTATCTAGTAAACATTAAAGGGGCCTGTAAGTAGTTTAAAATACAAAGCGAGGGTCGGAGAGTAATTTAACAGTTACTCAGGGATGTTGTAAAAACAAAATATCCTTCAGACAGTTTGCTTTGGACAGCTGTGACTAGCTTGATTAATAGCCTGGCTCATGACAGAAAAAAACTAAACTCACAAAAGTCATGAATAAACAATGAGCAGGAATTAAATAAGTCAAACTGTAATTATATACAATCGCCACCAGGGGGCGAGAGAAACCTCTGGGCTCAGGTGGCTGCTGTCCATGGTGCTGAAGGCTGCAATCAGCAACCAAATCATACTATTGATTCATCGCCAATAGAACACATTTAATAGATTATGAGCAGATTTGAGTTCTCATTACGTTTTTTGATAGATAGATAGATAGATAGACAGATAGATAGATAGATAGATAGACAGATAGATAGATAGATAGATAGATAGACAGATAGATAGATAGATAGATAGATAGATAGATAGACAGATAGATAGACAGATAGATAGATAGATAGATAGATAGATAGATAGATAGACAGATAGATAGATAGATAGATAGATAGATAGATAGATAGATAGACAGATAGATAGATAGATAGATAGATAGATTGATAGATAGATTGATAGATAGATAGACAGATAGATAGATAGATAGATAGACAGATAGATAGATAGATAGATAGATAGATAGATAGACAGATAGATAGATAGACAGATAGATAGACAGATAGATAGATAGATAGATAGATAGATTGATAGATAGATTGATAGACAGATAGATAGATAGATAGATAGATAGATAGATAGATAGATAGATAGATAGACAGATAGATAGATAGATAGATAGATAGATTGATAGATAGATTGATAGATAGATAGACAGATAGATAGATAGATAGATAGACAGATAGATAGATAGACAGATAGATAGATAGATAGATAGACAGATAGATAGATAGATAGACAGATACTTTATTGATCCCGAGTGAAATTCAAAGCATCCAGTAACAGGTTACAAAGACGTACATGACATGAAACATGTTTTTTCTTTTTTACATCTTATTTTGAAAGGGCATTCGACGAGTCTCATCGCTTTTACAACATCAAAAAATGAAGTGGAAAATTGACTTAAGGCCTTAACTTTTACTTTTTTTGCTTACATTATTTTGAGTATAACACTTTTTTACTTTTTAGATAGCTTTTATTATTAATATTAATAATAAAAATACATTTTATTTAAAGGCGCCTTTCAAAACTCTCCAGGTCACCTTACAGAGCAGAAATAAAAACAACAAAGTAACAACAAAACCATAAAATGAACATTAAAAACATAAAAAAACACAAATGTACAGGATGTAAAGGAGTTATGAGACCAGGTGGAGAATGATCAGACTGAATATGCTTTTGTATTTACCTTGTTAAGAGAGTCAAGAAAATATTTCCATTTCTCTCATTGTTTGATTACAGATCAAATCATCCACATCGTCTAAAAGAACATTTGAAAAAACATTTGAAAGTGGTTTGCATCGGATTCTGTGTTTAAATGTGCCCTCAACACATGATGTCCTATGAAGTGGCAGCAATTACATGATAGTTTTTGTTGCATTGTGTAAGAGTGTGGGCTTGTCCTCCTCTTCTTGCTATTTTACAACCAAAACACAAAATAACCTGATAGAAAAAAACGTGATCCAACAGGTGTCCATGTTTTTCCCCCGCATCTCCATCATCCTGCCTGCCACTCCAAGAGAGCCAAAAGGTTATCGGTGTCGAAATTGTGTGAGAGAGAACATTTCAAATTAAAAAGAGGA
Organism: Labrus bergylta; assembly: GCF_963930695.1. Classification (NCBI taxonomy): domain Eukaryota; kingdom Metazoa; phylum Chordata; class Actinopteri; order Labriformes; family Labridae; genus Labrus; species Labrus bergylta. The sequence goes on along the minus strand of NC_089207.1, from coordinate 2,640,352 downwards.
TTTTCTTTCTTCTCTCTTCAAAGAGATGAACCAGACCATGAATGCCAAGCAGATAACAACTTTGACAGAAACATTTTACGTGATTTCTGATCACAAAAAATTATAATTAAAAAAAAAACTTTTCTGTGTATTCATTTTGAGATGATACGACGCAGTCTGATGGATGGAGAGAGAGGTGGTGCGGATGTCGACTCAACATCAAGGAAGAATAGAAGTGGATGCAGTTGCAGTTGATTTGGTTCCACTTGGACCATCTGATGATTCCTTGAAGAAGCGAGGAGAGAATTCAGTGTGTTTACATTAAAGCATTATTTAAGTCCAAGCAGCCCATTTTTCTTTGATGGTGATTTTTCCTCGAAGAGATTGGGGGGGGGTGTAAATACATTGAAAACTCTGCAGCTAAAGATATTGGGTTTGAAGTGCAGATTAAAAATGGTTTAAGTCACACTGGAAGTACAACGTTTGAATCTGTTTTGCGGGCTGCCTTGATACAGAACAAATCAATTTGCATTTATATTAAAAATGATTTGGTGCCCGTCGGTACATCAGTCAGAACAATCTATACCACATCTAGTTTAAAATATGAGGACTCAGATCAGAGGAAAAGTTTAATGAACAGTTTGACCTTCATTCCCTTTCAGACAGATTTGTCCCACAGTTATAGAGAGATACAAAGATGGCCAGGGACAACAGATGGAAATTAGCTAGCTAGCTAAAGCTGGTACAAAGCATCTCTTCTCTTCTGAGACTGATGTTTTTTTGTACACTGTCCCTGATTCAAATAAACTTAAACTTATGGATTGAGATATATTAATAGCTTTAAAAGGCTTTATATGTGATTTTGTGATCCAGCAGATGTCGCCCTTGAGCTCCAGCATGAAACCAAAACAACTCACGCTGCATTGTTGTGTTAGCATGCTAATGCTAGCGATCTTTATTCTGCTGGTATCTTCACACTGCATGTAAATTTACCTGAAATGAGCGTGATCTAGAAACACAGTTAAGCAGTGAGTACAGTATGTTATTCTTCTTTTCTCTAGTCCCTCAATTAAACAACTTTTATACACGAGGGGAGGAGTCAGCCGGCCGTCCGGGCGATGTAAACAAAGTGAAGATAGGACTCTGAAAACTCTGAAAACATCACAGACAGTGGGACTCGGGTGTTACACCCATTGTAGACAGTCATGACTCACAGAGTTATTTTCAGAGGAGATACTTGATTTCTACATTTAAGTGTGAAAAATCACAAATAAAGACTTTAAATAACAAAGCTGCTTCCAGTGACTTTTTTTTAAGTGTATCATCATAATAATATGCATAACTTTCTTATAAAGTGATGAATTAACTACTTGGTTTAAGTGTCATGGTATATTAGTTTATGTTACTCATATATCTGCCTTCAACAGGCAAACATTGAGATTTCAGCAGTCTTGTGGTATATGTGGATTTACACTGTTGGTATACAACTGGTTGTTTACAGAAACTGAAAAGCTTTGAGTGTTTTAAATCTCAACTGGAAACAAAGAGTTCTGATCTAACAGCAAAGTGAGGTGGAGACAAATTCTTTACACCTAAACTGGAGAGGTATATCTCTAAATTATATTAATAAACTTTAAATCTCTTAGAAATCTCCAGTGCGTGTTTGAAATCGCACCAATAAATTCTAAATTACACTGAATATAAAGAGAATGAACAATTCTATATGAATTTTCCGCAGACATTGTTTTCACTCTGTAATGTCGACAGCTTGTGGCTCGAAAAATGACGCACGACACAGCAGGGGGGGGCATGTCGTTCATAAAGAGACCAAGAGACCCCCCCCCCCACCTGTTATCACCACAGTCCTCCCCCCTGAAGGCTGCAATGTCTCTGAAGGATTCCTTCGTTATCACAACGGAAAGCAGGGGGCTGGTTCTGAATGTTTCCAGAGTATTTTTAGACTCCATCGGAGAGCAACATGAATACAACATCTGGTTCCCCGGGATCGGGATCGCAGCAGTCTACGGGACCATCATCATCGTGGGTCTGGTGGGAAATGTCACTTTGATGAAGACGTGTCTGCTGGTGAAGTCCATGCGGACGGTGCCGAACTTGTTCCTGTCCAGTCTGGCTCTGGGGGACCTGCTCCTGCTCGTCACCTGCGCCCCCGTGGACGCCAGCCGGTACCTGGTGGACGAGTGGCTGTTCGGCCGGGTGGGCTGCAAACTGATCCCGTTCATCCAGCTCACCTCGGTGGGAGTGTCTGTGTTCACTCTCACCGCTCTCTCCGCTGACAGGTATGTGTTCAAAATGTGTCTCACTTCCCCCAGAAGGGTTTCCTCCGGGAGTATTTTGTTTTTTAAAGTAATAATAATAATAATAATAATAATAACTTTATTTCTATAGCACCTTTTAAAAACACAGGTTTACAAAGTGCTTTGACAAACAACAAAAACAAGAACAAACTAAACCAAACACAGAAGAACAGAAACAACAACAAGAACATAACAAATGCAAAATACTAAAAATAATGAAATACAATTCAACAGAAAAGAACCCAAAGTGCACGATACCCAACAGACATATAGAACCAGACCATCACAAGAACCATCACAAGAACCATCATAAGAACCATCATAAGAACCATCACAAGAACCATCATAAGAACCATCATAAGAACCCAGGCAACACAAGAACCCAACAACACGAGCTGAGACCAAGAGGAGCAAAGATTTAAAAAGATGTAAGAAACTAAAAGAGATAAAAGCAAATAAAAAGAGAACAGCAATAAGAAGGTAAGAGCAGGAAAAGAAATAGAAACAAGTGGTTAAAGGATCAAAAAACCCAAAACTATAATATTAATAAAAATAAAAAGTAAATATACATAAAAAACATAAATAGACAAAGTAAGTAAGATAAGAAATGACCAAGTTAAAACATAAGAGGAGTTAAGATAAGAGCATAAATAAAAGGACAGTAAGAAGTAAAAGAAGATAAAAATAGTAAAACCACTAAGAAAAGACATTAAGAAGACGAGGTAGAGGTCCACTTTTGCATTTCCTCTCAATAAATTTGACTTTCCCCTCAAAAAACTTTGCATTCCCTCGCAATACTTCTGCCTTACCTTGCTTTGCTTTTTTTTATTGCATGACCCCAGAATACCCTCCTTCTTGTTTTCCCTCACCTCTGAGCAATCCACTCAGATGCTCCTAACAAGGCACCAATGTGGATCAGATCATTGAATTTTACTTTGATCTGGGCTTGAATAGTCATTTAATTAATGTAAGTTGTCTTAAGTATGGAGTTAATAATAATAATGGAGTTTCTAAATGCAGACTGAACAGTTTATATATTTGTGGATTTCTATTATATATATACAAAACTATAAATATTTGTGTGTGAATCAGAAATACATTTGTGAATATTGAGACTGCTCTAACTCCATATCTCTCAAGAAGAAAGCAATGTGATCATCTTCAAGAATTTGCAGATCTGTCTGTACTCCGGGCAGCTGCTTTGTTGAGTAAATAGCAGACTGAGTACAATATGTAGATGTTTTTCAGTAGTTGAGAAATAGCCACATTTCTGTGATTTTCAACATAGGGTTAGGTTCAGGAGCGACTGGGTCCATTATAGAATTGTGAGGGCACATATGGATGATCAGAGGAAATTAAGAAAGTCAATTTTCATCACTTTCAGGAGTCAGTAGACAGGCTGAGAACATCTGATCAACAGGTGATTTGGATGAGATGCAAAACTCCAATTGAAGTCTTTGAGTTTAAGCGTGAGTATTTAGAAGAGCGCTATATAAATCTAATTTATTATTATTATTATTATTATTATTATTATTAATAAGTCTGTTTGGTGCTGATCAGGGATAAAGTGATAAAGGTCTACAGTGAGACAAGGCAGAATAATCTTATATCTGAACTCCAAGTCCCAGCAGCGCCTCTTCTTGCTCAGAAAACTCCTCAAATTTCAAGTCCACCAATCAGTCCTAACAATATTTTAACAAATGTTTTATAGAATCAGTTTTAACCTTCAACATCACACCCTGGTTTGGGTCTCTGTCAAACATTCATCGTAACCCATTAAACACGATCTATAACAATAAGCAGCAGAATAATCGGACAGCAGCAGGAACCACTGATCAGTATCTACAACAGGAGAACAAAACTAAAAGGACAACACACAGCACACACACACACACACACACACACACACACAGCCTCAGACAGCAAACACACACACACACACACAGCCTCAGACAGCACACACTCTGCCATCTCTAGAACCGTCTCCCCTCAGGCCACAGATACAGATCTCTCACTTTCCGGACTAATCGAGCCATGTCAAGCTTTGCTCCCACATCCATCAGGCTCATGAACAAATGATCTATTTCTTATTTATTTTTTAACACCACTCTTTTAACCGCTTATAACAATTATTTATGATCTATTTATCATGCTTTTAATAGAGCCACTTGTATGTGTGTGTTTCTGTTGATTTTTATGTGTCTAGCTAAATAATAATGTTATTTGAATTTGAATTAGTGGGATACATTTAATCTGCCTCAATGAAGAAAGTTGTGTTATATTGTTTAAATATCTTTGATTTAATGTACAGTTAAGTATAAAAAGGTTATCAGAGGTTATCTTCTCCACATATTGAGAGAAGCAGATTGTCAATAGTCGTTGCTCCACAGTTGTCTCTTCTCTCAGGTACAAAGCCATCGTCAAACCACTGGACAACCACAAGTCCAACGCTAAGCTCGGCGTCTGTTTCCGAGCTGGAACCATCTGGCTGCTGTCTGTGACTCTGGCTATTCCTGAGGCGGTTTTCTCCGACCTGCACGCCTTCACCACCAGCCACACCAACGAGACGTTTGTGACCTGCGCGCCCTACCCACACGCTGGGGAGCTGCATCCCAAAATCCACTCCACCGCCTCCTTCCTTATCTTCTACATCATCCCGCTGTTCATCATATCTGTGTACTACTGCTGCATGGCTCTCAGCCTGGTCAGGAGCTCTGCAGAAATACCTGCTGAAGGTCAGGTGTACTTCCAGAGACAGGTGAGTGTGGAGAATTTCCAAAGTGTTTTTTATACAAATGCTTATTTTCTGTTAAAGAATACGTGTTTCACTGCCCACTTGATACTTGGCACCTTGTTACCTAACTGTGATGTCATAGGCTCCTGGCATATACCTGTACCTCTCTACTGTAAATAAAATCTAAAGTTAGATACACCTAGGTTTTTTTTTGTTGTTGTTGTTGTTGTTGTTGTTTTCTTCTTTTCTTCTTTCTGCTTTCTCCTTCTCCTTCTCCTTTGACTCTTCTTCTCTTTCTTTTAATTTAATTTTATTCTTTCATTTTATATAACTAATTTGTTTGTTTGTCTTCCTAAAGATGTTAAATATCGTAGAGAAAGGGAAGAAGCCTTGATGGAAAATTTATGAATTTATGAGAGACAGATCCAAGCTACCTCAGTTTTACTTCAAGCTCCTTTAAACAAACTGTAAAACATGTTTCTGTATTGTAAAGTGTTATTTTTAGTATTTCCACATCACTGGGGGGACACGACCCTTTTTGACACCACACCACTTATTAAAATGTAAAATATTGTCATCCTTATGTTGAATATAAAATATGTGTACTGTATGTTAAGACATGATGACAAAGTAATAAAAAAAAGAATAAGGAGGTCTTAAGTTAAGCTTCAATGTGGCATAAAGTCAGTTTTGGATAATGGGCCAGTCATATATTTTATGCTACACAAGTATACTATTATAGAATATTTCTTTAAAATACATATTTATCAACACACATAACAAAGTCATGAAATTGCCAGCAGTGATCAATGAAAATGTCATGCCAATAAAGTCCTATCTTCACTTTGTTTACATCGCCCGGACGGCCGGCTGACTCCTCCCCTCGCGTATAAAAGTTGTTTAATTGAGGGACTAGAGAAAAGAAGAATAACATACTGTACTCACTGCTTAACTGTGTTTCTAGATCACGCTCATTTCAGGTAAATTTACATGCAGTGTGAAGATACCAGCATAATAAAGATCGCTAGCATTAGCATGCTAACACAACAATGCAGCGCGAGTTGTTTTGGTTCCATGCTGGTAATATAAAGCATATAAAGCCTTTAAGGGCTGCTTTAATGTTATCTACAGCCAGGTACTGTAGGTAGGAAGAAATAGTAGAATTGTAAATTCCAGATGCTGAAGACAAGGCGGGAACATCAAAGCATGTCAACATGGGTCTTTTCCTGTCCTGTTTGCAGATCAAGTCCAGACAGCGAGTGGCCAAAACTGTGCTGGTGTTTGTCGGCCTGTTTGCCGTATGCTGGCTGCCCAGTCATGTGATCTACCTGTACCGCTCCTACCACTACGACCAGGTGGACACCTCCCTAGGCCACTTCATTGCCAGCGTGTTTGCTCGCATCCTGGCTTTTACCAACTCTTGTGTGAACCCGTTCGCCCTCTACCTGATGAGCAAAAGCTTCAGGAAGCACTTCAACAGGCAGTTTCTGTGCTGCACATCCCGCAGACTTCTGTACAGTCATAGCAGCAGAAGAACAAATACAAGCAGCGTCTGAAAGCTGTTGTGTTTTCTTACATTGCATGCTGCCTGTCCTCTCGCAGGACTCCTGTAATGTGGATCATATTTGCAGTTTCAAGCTTTCATCAGTGCAGTGGAAGTCATGGTGTATAAACTGTAGGTCATGCATGGCCTCTTAAAAAGTCTGGCATGAACTTTTCACCATCAATTTTTCACTATATCATACGTTTGCTTTGTGATAATCCTTGAGGCAAAAATATTTATTTGATTTACGTATATGGTGGTAAATTTAATGTGTGTTTTTTAAAATACTTAGCCATTATTTAAAAGAAAATGCCAGATGAATTTAGCATTATAGCAAAACTTTCACAAAACTTCTGCTTTTTGTACCACTTTACATTTTACTGCAACATGTAAAGTAACATTCAGTGCATAAAGGTGTTTCAGATGTTATTTATTTGTTTGTTGCCTCTACTTCTGTATTCTGGATGTAAAAAAAATAAGCAGGGTATTTGCCATGTTTAGTCAATGTTTGTTATTTATTCAGTGCTCATCCTGTGACATACAAAGGCAATTCTTCAGGTACCTTGTTTTGGCCGCAGAAGAGGATTTTTTAAAAATTTTCGAGTAGAAAACTGTTTTTAGTTCACATAAACTGCCATGGTAGTTTTGGACCCCTTTAATATGAAATGATGTTCTTGCCTACACATTTGCCCAGACTGAGAATATTTTCTATTTGATAAATTCTCTTTAAATTCTGTACAAACACTCACTTCACTTTCAGGTTGAGTTATAAAACTCTGAATCATAATTTCCGTACGTATAATTGTTTAGATGTTTGGCAAAATGTCAACAAACATGTTTATAATGCACATAATGTTCATATTGTTTCATGCCAATAAGCAAAGGACAGCATGCTAACTACCGTATTTTCCGCACTATAAGGCGCACCGGATTATAAGGCGCACCTTCAATGAATGGCCTATTTTAGAACTGTTTCCATATATAGGGCGCACCGGATTATAAGGCGCATAGAATAGAACGTGTTTACATCTGAACAAGGCTGGGAGATATTATGAATGTATAAATATAAATACGTATAAAACTATGTTTTATACGTAGTGCATTCACAATAACTCAACGTTGTTCAAACGTTAATGTGCATATTCACAATATCTCCCAGCCTTGTTCAGTTGTAAACATGTAAAAGAAACACAGTCTGATACCGCTAATTCAAACGTTAGTGCGTAACTCAACATTGTTCAGTTACGTATAACACGTAAAGCTCACTTTTTCAGTTCATTCCCCGTCCACGAATCCCTCGAATTCTTCTTCTTCAGTGTCCGAATTGAACAGTTGGGCGAGTACGGCATCCAACATGCCCGGCTCCCTCTCGTCATTATCCGAGTCAGTGTCGCTGAGCGCCGTGTACAACCAGTATGGATCAACCAATTAACCAATTGCTCCATATATAAGGCGCTCCGGATTATAAGGCACACTGTCGTTTTTTGAGAAAATTAAAGGCTTTTAAGTGCGCCTTATAGTGCGGAAAATACGGTAATATTAATATGTAACAGGATCATCATTATGCCTGCTAATTCTACCTGCTAAATTTTCTGGAACCTTCAGGAAATGTAAACATTCAGAACGTTAGCATGCGGACGTTAGCATTTAGCCCCTCTGTGCAAGTATGCAGCCTCTCAATGCAGCATGCCTGTAAACTTTTTGTCTTGTTTCCTGTTAAATGTCTGTTATATCATTATTACTATCATTAATGTATTTACTGTATATATGTATATACCGTTATTATTATTATTATTATTATTATAGATCTAACCTTATTCCATGCATCAACACACTTGAATGATGCTATATTAGGCTATCATTTTGAAACAGTGGGTATAAGTTGTCATGACAGGCCTATTTGTTTATTTGAGCGAGGTGTCCACCCATACTCTTTAAATGACAACAGTCCATGTGTCCACCGCAGTGAGTATTGGTTAAAAAATAATTCAGGGTTGGGAAGGGGAGTTGTATTTTTAAGTGACACAGAGCTGGTTCGCACCAGACGAGAGGCAAGGCCACTTTCCCAAAAGGGAAGTTAACTCACAGAGTCAGCGGGCTGGCCTCCATGTTTTGTTGTTTTACTGGTGACACCTTAACCTCGGGTTAGCTGAGTACAGACCACTCCTCTCCGTTCTTCCTACCCCAAACATTTCCTTCAAGAGGACTTATCATGTGAAATGTGGCTAAAAAGAAACTAATGTAAACTGAAGACCTTTGACTTTCCCTCAAAAAACTTTGCATTCCCTCGCAACACTCCTGCCTTACTTTGCATTGCTTTTTTTATTGCATGACCTCATAATACCCTCCTTCTTGTTCTCCCTCACCTCTGAGCAATAGGCTCGATTTCCTCTCAGCTATCAAGGCACCAATGTGGATCAGATCATTGAATTTTACTTTTTCCACTAAGTGAGTAGGTTAGGTTAAGAACTCTAGGGTCAGCACGTGGCCGCTAACATTAATACACCCACTCATATAAACACAAAATCACAACTTACAGCACCCTATCGGAACTCGTGCTGACTGCTGAGGCTTTTCTGTGCTGTTCAGGTAGAAAACTGTCAAACTGAATCAAATCAAACAGTCTCACATGAGGTGACCTTTGAGACTGGCATTTAAATACTAACGGTTAATTCCACTTGGGCAGCCTGGGTCAGTCCATCTGACAGACATTAAAATCCTTTTTTCTTACTGCTGTTTCATCTCCATATTGTCGTTTGGACTTCATTAACCCATTCCTCCTTAGTTCAGCCTTTGTGACGGTGTTGACCCTGCTACACTGATCCTACCCAGTTTTGTTTGTTGTGTATCAGTTCAGAGTTCTCCAAATAAAAAAAGTGCAGTACACGGGTAACATCCCCTCATGATTTAGGGTTTTATGCTTGGTCTCATCAGAATGTCTTGACTTTGTTTTAACTATTGTTGATGTCAGCTTTATATGATGGACTTGATGTACAACACAGCTGGGGGAACTTGAAAAATTAAACTGGTCTCTAATAGCAAAAACAGAGTAAAATAAAGGCAAAGAACCAGTGGCAACTCTAGAGTCTACTGGGGCCCTCCAACCATCAATCATCAACATCATTAGTATTATTTTTATTTATTAGCATTATTTAAAGGCTTTATATGTGATTTTTTGATCCAGTAGATGTCGCCCTTGAGCACCAGCATGAAACCAAAACAACTCACGCTTCATTGTTGTGTTAGCATGCTAATGCTAGCGATCTTTATTATGCTGGTATCTTCACACTGCATGTAAATTTACCTGAAATGAGCGTGATCTAGAAACACAGTTAAGCAGTGAGTACAGTATGTTATTCTTCTTTTCTCTAGTCCCTCAATTAAACAACTTTTATACGTGAGGGGAGGAGTCAGCCGGCCGTCCTGGCGATGTAAACAAAGTGAAGATAGGACTCTGAAAACTCTGAAAACATCACAGACAGTGGGACTCGGGTGTTACACCCATTGTAGACAGTCATGACTCACAGAGTTATTTTCAGAGGATATACTTGATTTATATTACATTTAAGTGTGAATAATCACATATAAAGCCTTTAACAATAATGTTCCTCTGGTGACTGTCACTGACAAATGTAGGTTTTAACAGCAAGAATGCATGCAACGCTTGACAGCGCAACAAGACTGAGTGCTGCCAGATGGCGCCACCTTAGAGGGGGTTTCCTACCGTCATTGCAAACTTTGCATATTTTTGTGGTTTTATTTTGTGTCATACCTAAACGGTTGCCTGACTTTCCTGAGGACAAACCGAGTTCCTACAAATAATTCATTTTTCTGCTCTACCTTATATTTTGTGAATGTGTTTATACCTGTTTTAGTGTTGTTGTTTAAAAAAATGTGCAAGTTTAAGTACACACTTACTCTGGGTTAAAAAAAAATCACGTTATTGAGATCTTACATTGTCATATCTTTAGAGAGGAAGTTCAAGATAATGTACAAAACTGATTTAGATTTAGTAACCCTTAGACATTACTGATATTTAATCATTAAGAATACAAAAATATAAGGTGATTAATTACAGACTTCTGAATTTCAGACTACAGAACTACAGACTACAGACTAATTACAGACTACAGAATTTCAGATTCTGAAACTCAATGATCAACTAGATCACTAAGCCGTGCTGATGTGACCTTCAGGGTCTACACTCCAGGAGAGGTGTGCAGTGGGCAGACACTTATTTAAGCCAAATCATCTTACTTTTAAAATGATGCTGAATAATAACAACAATATTTGGGGCAATTGATTCAACTTTATGTGACTCCTGGAGCCCAACAAAGCTTTATTCATCATTCATACAGTAGTCAGTAACATTCCCAAAGAGAGATAAAAGAGCTTAGATGTTCTCAAACTTCAAAAAAGACATAAATGTGAAACATGGAGAAAAAAAAATGACACTACCTTATTTTGTATTAAAAAAAGCGAAAACAGTGTCACTCCAATATGAACGCATCATATCTTGGAACATCCCACTATCACAACTAAAAACATTCATTTGTATACATTATATGGCGATAGTTATCATGAAAAGAAAAAAGACAGCTCATCGGTAGAGGAGGAAGTCCTTTATGGTGTGAGGCAGGAAGAGGCTGGAGGCTCTGTGGAGTCGATTCCTTCCCAGACTTCTTCTAATACAAGTCCGACAGAGCTGAGATAGAGTACACAGACCTGGGCAGAGATGGAGGGCAGAGTTCTTACATCCATTCAGAGATTCAATTATTGGGTGTGGATATTGTTAATCAATCAATTTTTGTTTGTATAGCGTCAACTCCTCATAACAAGTGTTATCTCGAGACACTTTACAAAAGGAAGGTAAAAAGACCTTACTCATTGTTATGTCACAAAAAGCAGGTAAAAGACCTTACTCATTGTTATGTCACAAAAAGCAGGTAAAAGACCTTACTCATCGCATCGTTAACATGCACTGTGGGGACGTGATTGTCCACAACAAACCTTTTTTCTGAAGTACAGTTCTGACAGCACTGTTTGGAGGGGACAGGTCCTGAGGCGTCTTTCCCTCTACATTCCTACAACAAGCATCGGCCCCAAAGTCCATCAGAAGATCCACTACGTCAGCTCCTCCAGCTCGAACGGCCGCATGCAAAGGACTGTCTTGCCCACAGCCGATTTGAACATCAGCACCTACATTTAGAAAGGAGCAGATTTTTTTTTAATTTCCTATAGTCAACGCATCTCACAAGTCATTGAATACCTTAGTGTGATTTCATAAATAATTGTGGAGTTTCAAAAAATAAATAAATGCTACAATTGGAGGGCTAAGATGTTTTGGGGATTGGAGATTTGTTTTTGACACTGCAGAGTTCCCAGGTGATGTTACCTGAGTGTAGCAGAAGTCTTACACAGGATACAGCCTGAGCCACGCAGGCAGAATACAGAGGAGTCCCCATTACTGGAAGCTCCATGTCGATGTGAGCTCCATATGAGAGCAGCAGCTCCAGACACTCTCTGTGACCTGACAGAGGGGGGCAGCATATCCATCATTTATCTGTGCTGTGGCACGCACCATCAAAACTTTTCTGAGTCACACATGTTTGCAGCTTTGCACACACCTTTCTTTGCTGCTTCGTGGATGGGTGACGCCAGCAGGTCTGGAGTGTTGATCGAGGCCCGGTGCTGTAAGATGAGTCTGACACAGGCAGCACTGCCACTGCTGCATGAGTTGAAGAGAGGTGTGGCGCCATCTGTTGAAACAACCTCCGCCTAACAGAGAGGAAAAAACTTATGTTATCACATAGCCAGGAGAAGCAGCTCATTACTGAACAAAGGGTACACAGATCCCTACAGGCACATTTGGCATCATTTAACACAATGCACCTTTTTTTTGTCAATATCTGATGTCCACATCAGCAAAAATGTGCACAGCCATCACATATTTTACCCTATCAGAGTGCCTCGGACTTTCAGTTTAAGACTGCCTCTCCACATTTTTTCTTTTCTAATCAGGACAGTCAAACTTTTTTAAACTTTTTCAACAAACTGATTTTTCTATATTAATTGTGTTTTTTAGGTTTAAATATTTTTTATTTTGGTAGCACAAACATTCAATATTACAGATATTGTCCTCCTTTTAAATTAAATGAAGAAAAATGAAAATAACAGGCCAACAAGTCAACAGGTGTATTTATTTTGTTTTTTGACCCAGTGCAGCACTCACGTCTATGTTTTTTACATATTTTACTGTGTTGTGATTGGAGTGACTAATACACCCTGGAGTTTTTTTTTTTTTATTACATACATCTGGTGAGCTTTTAATTTTTCTAATCCAATCTGTAACATTTTACAGTTTTCATATTCAGCAGTTTATCAGAGCTTATATGTGTGATAGCTCTTCCATACCTGTTACATCACGTTGTATGTGAACAAGCTTGAGGTTTTGCATGGGACAAACTACAGAATAGTATTGTGTTAAGAGGAGGGAGGATCCTTGCATTAACAAACATTTTGTCTGATTCTGAAGTTCTGATATTTCAAATGTATTTTTCCTAATTTCAGCAATTCTGATTCTGAAATATTTGACTCAGTGAACCACCTGACAGTCCTCTCACTGGAGAAAGAAACTCAGATTTGATACCTCCTCAAAAGAGCGCCAGACTAAGACGCTGACTAGACTCTTCTCCTCTGTCGCCCCCCGGTGGTGGAATGAACTTCCAAACTCCATGTGATCTGCAGAGTCCCTCTGCACCTTTAAGAAAAAGCTAAAGACCCAGCTCTTTCATGAATACCTACTAACTTAATGATGATGGTCTCCATATTATTGATGATGATGATGGTAACGACGATGGTTTTTGTTTGATAACGATGACTTATAAGATGGTTTCTATACTGATTAGAGCTCTCAAGAACTGCCCTCAATGTTGTGCTTTGCCTCTGGTCACTTCCTGTCAGCACCTGTGTGTCCAATCAGACTCAAAGCTGATCGTTTGCTCTTACTCACATTGTTCCCTTTTTTCTAGATCCTTGCTTGTGTTGTTCTTACTCTCTGATGTACGTCGCTTTGGAGAAAAGAGTCTGCTAAGTGAATTGTAGAATTGTAGAACTTAAAAAAAAACTGAACTAAATTGCTTGTTACAGATTTGAGTTGAGTGATTCCGTCATATTGGAATGGAATGAAACAATGAAGTCTGTAAAAGCAGAAAATATTCTTACATCCGCTCCATGGTCCAGCAGGAACTTGGCACAAGCGTAATGGCCACCAAGGCAAGCTTCATGGAGAGGAGAGACTCTGTCCATGGTGAGTGTGTCCACATGGAGGCCCTGTGGGAGACAACCATGCATGTTCTCTGCATTGTGTGTGTGCAATGTTCTTTCTGTAGATCTTTTTTTTTAATGTGCTGTATAAATCAAGCTTGATAATTAAAGGTTTACCTGAGAAATGAGGCTTCTCAGGTGTAGCAGTCTGCCTTGGTAGGCGGCTTCATGGAGAGGAGTTCTGTCCGACCAGGAGTCTGAGAAACAAGGATTGAGATGAAGAAGTTCTCCAGATTCAGAAAAACTCACAGATATACTCAAGGCCAAACACGCTCTGTACACTGTAATGACCTCATCTCATGTTTATCTGCTTTTCAGGGTCATCACAACCGGAGACTCCAAAACTTACAGCACAATAGTCTTTACATGCAATGTTTTCAGGTGACAACTCCTCTGCAACACTACAGAAAATACAACTATTTCTCATTTTTGTTTTACAAGAAACACAGAACAAGTGAGGACTAGGGCATGACAGTATGAATAAGATCAAATAGAAGAATGTAAAAGGCACAGGTACAGTACATAATGGATGGTACATTCTAATGAAACAGGATATATTTAGGAGTCTTTATCTTTGTATAAATCCCAATTTTCTCCAAATATTCTTCTCCCTTCTTCTTTTGAAGTTTCAGGACAAAGGTAATTTTTTCCATAAAGCTGATGGAATTCACAATGTTCCTCAAGAGTCTCATGGTAGGAGGGTTCCTCTCAAGCCAACATTTAGAAATCACTTTTTTAACTTGCCACCATAAGAATCTTTAAAAGGAGAAAATATAACTTTTAAACTTCAATAATTATTACTATTACTATGAAGACACAGTGATATGGCTCACCTATCACTACCGCACACCTGCTAGAAAGTTTGCACAATAGCTTAAGAACTCACAAATGCAACGCAGCTGTATGGCTTTCCATTTCTCTCACAACATAACAAATAACCTGTGCCAAAAAAAAGGGAAAGAGAAGAAACTTACCGGCCATCAGGGCGTTACATATGAGCCCCCCGTAGATGTGCAGGGGCCTCTGCCAGGGCTGTGAGAATAAGGAAACTTCTGTTTGTACTGCAGCCATGATGAGAATGAAGCAGCACAGTCACACTCTCTTGGATGATCCACAAATTGAGCTCGGCCAGCAGAAAAGACAGACCTGGACATTGTCTTCCTCCCTCTTATCTCAGACCTCGGCCACCTCCCCCCCCTACATTGCCACCTCCCGGCCCACCCCCATGACCCAGCCCATTAAAATGGTCTAGAGAGCTGGTGAATAACAATGGTTATTCAAATGGAACTATACGATGCACCTTGTAAAGAAGCACTTTGTTAATGTGGATGCATACATCTCCTGAGAGACGGAGGCAGACAAGTTCAACAAGTTTGGTTTTGTGTGTAAGTACGCTGTCTTTAGTATTGAAACTATAGTTTCAGCTAAGAGCACGGGTATGCTATCACAAGTTTAGAGATTATTTATTTATTAGGTGATGCAGAACAATACAAGACGAGTGAGGGACATGACAAGAGCAATAGCATGTAGGAGAGAGGGGAGACACGACGATACAATGCACAGCATAGACAAAACAGGCAATCAGGGAGTAATAATAACGTTTAGCAACTCTGTATGTTGAGGGTGTTGAAGGGCCCGGTTTGTTTGTTTGTGTATAATGCAAATGTATGCTTGTATCTTTATTTAATTTTTTTAAATATTTTCTTTTTTCCTTCCCTTCCCGCTTTCTTTTTCCTTGGGTACAGTAAAAAGAATGAAGGTTTGAAGATAACTAGGAGGAGAAAGTGGTCGAAGTGGGATTTAACAGCAAATTGAGCTCGATGAGTAAAAAAACATAGAGATATAATAACAAAAAATATTAATAATATTAATAGAATTAAATATAAATCAATGAATAGAGTGATTCAATATTTATCAAGCAAGATTTAAAAAAATCTCATAATTAAAGTTAACACAAAATAAATGACATAAGTTTTCATCCAAAACTTTTATTTAAAAATTTTCCTCAGGAAGGCAAAAAACAAATATAATTAAAAACTTTTTCTAAAATAAGCTCTTCATGTAAAGGCACATTCACTCAACATGTAAACATTTACATTTAATACACAAAGTTCTGTTATTTGTTTTAGCTCTCTCTTTCTCTCTCTATGTAACAAGATCTTATTGGAGCCATGGAATAATGTTGAGCCTGAAAGCACGACGCAATGCACCCCCCCCCCCCCTCCTCATTGTTAGCCTTGAAAAGCCACACCAACACATCTATATCACCTCCTCTTTCACAGCTACTCTTGTGTTTTGTCTGGCACCATTCATTCCAACCGAGCCATCTCTTTTGTAACACCAGCTCTGAGGAACTAGTCTTCTAATGTGTTTCAAGTTGGCTCATTGTGTAATCATAGGGTGCTTATACAGCTACAACGCTTTAAAAAAGATGAAATTTAAATTGTGGCTCCGCTTTAGCACAATCTGTTTTTTTCTTTTAAAGCCGTTAAAGAATGGAACAGTCTTCCACTAGTCTTAAACTTTGCACAGACTTCTGCACTTTCACCCGGGAAGTAAAAAAATGGATTTTAAGTAACCAGTCTCGTCAGCATTAATGTGTCATCTTGACAACCCTTTACATCTCTCAGGGAAACTTGTACATAATGTTTTAATATCTGTAAATTGTTCTATGTCTTTCTTCTCTCTTATGAAATGTGTGTGTGTGTGTGTGTGACTGGTTGATTTGTATTTTGCTGTTGCCATCAGCTGCCCAGGGACAACAGATGGAAATTAGCTAGCTAAATCTGGTACAAAGCATCTCTTCTCTTCTGAGACTAACTGTCTCCGGATTCAAATAAACGATTAAATTAAATTAAATTAAATTAAAGCAGAAGAAAGATTATAAAAATTGTGCTTTATTTTCTAGAGCAGCTTGTCCGGGCGTCATTCAGGATTCAACGAAAAAACAGAACGTAGCCAGATAAATATGTAACATCTCAAAGTATTATTAAAAAAAAGTGGTGTCATCCATTTAATCAAAACAAGACGAAGTAATTCACACAGATGTTGAGTTCTGCACAAACTGTGATTATTACAAATAAAAAACGTCGCTTTAAATGAGGTATGCATGTGAACAGAGAATAGGTTACTGCGTTTATTTTCCCAGTTAGTTTGCAGTTAACCAGCCCTTTTACTCCTCCTGTTCAGTGAAGTTTATAACTGTGCATGAAACATTTAAGTGTTTTTTAAAAGCTCTGCTAAATGCCACAGGTTTCTATTTTTATCATATATATAACCCTTTATTTTCAATTCTTAAATGAATAAATATAAACCAGGTGCCCCTTTGATACATGTTTACAATTTTAGAAGTCACTATGAGAACTTTCTGCATTCAGCAGTCCGACCCATAAAGATGAGCTAGAAGAGAAGCAGTATGTAGTGATGGCTAAGATGGCATCTGTGTTTCTGCTGCTTGCTTCATGGCACTTTCTTTACCGCTTGTTTTCTGCCTCCACAATCCCTCAGGGCCGGTGGCATCGACCGCAATGTCCATGACGCGATCTGGCACTAACCACTGTAGAAGCAGAAGGAAGAGAAAGTCTAAAACGGCCACAAATGCAAAGATGGAGCCGGCGACGGGTCCGCAGTGAGCCCTCAGCCTCTGCAACCGCCTGGGGAGGGGGAGCACTTCCTCTCCAGCCACTCGGTCGTACACCTGAGAGGGGAAAATCACACTCGTGATTTGATATGCTTGGAAGAAATGCTCTTTATTAACCTGCTTTACTTTAATTCTTTGAGTCAATAATCAGATCTCTCACATTCACAATATCTGCTGTAGATTATAATTATGCTCTGTTTACAATTCATGAGGAGTGAATGCAGTTTCATATCAATTAAGTTCTCTGACAAACCTTTTCCGTCCTCTCTGCGACGTTTTTCCAGGTGTAGAGGTTTTGCACCCGAGCATGGATGGAGTCGGGGGAGGGTACAGACCCCGTACGTTGACGGGCAATGACCGTCTCCAGACCCGCACATAATGAGCGCACCGTCGGTTCACATAGGGTGATCAAGTCGTCAGGTAACACCTCAGGAATGCCCCCGACACGAGTGCTTACCACCTTAGAAAACAAAACATCATCATCACCCACAATGTGAAAGTGCAGCAACAGCCTGTGTTACAAAAAAAGGGTTTGTCTTCCAACAACTTCAGGGTCTATTAAAAAACAAACTTCTATGACATTTGGCCCTGTCCACAT
Organism: Labrus bergylta; assembly: GCF_963930695.1. Classification (NCBI taxonomy): domain Eukaryota; kingdom Metazoa; phylum Chordata; class Actinopteri; order Labriformes; family Labridae; genus Labrus; species Labrus bergylta. The sequence goes on along the minus strand of NC_089207.1, from coordinate 2,622,217 downwards.
CTGAATCAGAATCAGAATCAGAATCAGAATCAGAATCTGGGTTTATTGCCAAGTACATTTACACATAAAGGAATTTGACTTGGTGTATTGGTGCTAAACAATTAACAAGGAAATAAAGCAGAACTAGAAACAACTTAAATAATACAGAATAAGAAGATATTACAATATATAAAATAGAATTTAAAAATGTAAAATATAAAAAAATAAAGATAAAAAACACAAAATGTACAAAAAGGTGTAATGTAGGAGCTGTGCAGTGGACTACATTCTGGACCTAAATACTTAATGTGCTTATTAGTATATCAGGTACAATGATTCCTGCTGAGCCAAGAATAACTCTACTAGGCGATACATCTTGTATAAATGCCAATAAAAATAAACTCAAATGTATAAGAATTGGCCTTGTTACAACCATACACTGGAAGGAGAAAAAAAACCACCTACGTCTAAGAGATGGACTAACGAATTAGCATCATGCTCATCAAATGAAAAGATAATGTATTGGAAATTAGTTGTCAAAGGAATTTACATAATTGAAAAGATAACTTTTAAAATAAGACTGAAAAAATGCAAAATTCCTTGACAGATGGTTTCCAGGGCAACACGTGATGGAGGATGTTTAGATACAGGTTGGCAAGAGAAAATGTGGTGATATCTTAATTTAATAAAATATATAATGAATAGGGGATGTTTGGAAACACTATTTTGGTTGCAAAATCTGAAATTAAATCATGGTTATGTCATTGGTAATATGTGTGTGTCACTTTTTTGTCTTGGTCTGTTTTGTTTTGTTTTTTTTTTTAATGTGGGTTGCTTGTTTTTTTGTTGTTTTATTTTAAAAAAAAGAAGATAATGTGTAACCTGAGGGGCAAAGCAGGAGAGTTAAAAAAAAGATCTGGGGTGATTTTCTAACACTTTTGGAGAGAGCGCCTGCAAGTTAGCATCCATTTGTTGTAACTACAGATTCTGTTACGTTTGTAAGTCAGGCCCGTTTTATGAGTGTTGTGTTTTTGGGTCAACTCTTTTGCTTTAGCTGTATAATTAAGTTGGGAGTTATCGATTTCAATTTACCTATCTTATTTTTTTTTAAAACTTCAACGACTTCAAATAGCTGAAGGTTTCGACCACACCCGGTATCTCTGTTGGGTTTTTGGATCAGATAGTAATATTGTCTGTTGCAGCTGCAGCCACACCCAACAGACCATGCGTACAGAAAACACTCAGAGTACTCCATGAGTAACAAAAACAAGATTTTCATGTTGTTGCTTGTGAACCCTTAAAGGAACACCAAACTGCAAGTTTCTTTAAAAGCTCTAAATAAAATGTGGATCATAGTTTGACCTGGGTCTGATCCACAAAGGTCATTTCAGACGTGGAATAAGTGAGTATAAGTGAATGGAAATGCTTTCTGCTCTTTCACGGCTGTATGCAAACGCTTCATTTAGAGGATTCAAACATTTGGACATTTGGAAAACTGTTGAGATGCTAAGTTCGCTTTCCTTTGTCTTTACACATATATTAAAGAGGACATATTATACCCATTTTCCACCTTTTCAAACAGTCCCCCTGTGGTCTAAATGAAACATCTGTGCTTTGGTCCAAATATAACATGAATCAAGCACCAGAGGAGGTTTGTGACCCTGTATAAACCAGCTCTCTCAGAACGCTCTGTTTTGGTGTGTGTGTCTCTTTAAATGCAAAGAGACCCCCTGAGCTTTCCCCGTATACATCACTCGAATAAAAATGGCCGACTTCTGCAAAAGTTTTGTTCCAGGCTGGGGGTGGAGTCCATGGGTGGAGATACCAGGGGAGGGGAGGGGATTTTTTTACTAGAATCCCACTGTGACATCACAAGGAGAGCACATTTGAAAATGAGGATTTTTCTCTGTGTTTTAAGACTCATGCAGACCACAAACAAAGGACTGGATGGGTTTATTTCACATGTTGTGAGTCAGTAGACTCTCAGGTTACCTAAATATATGTTCAAAAACACTGTGAAAGTGGATTTTTCATAATAATACGTCCCCTTTAAGTTCAATATCAAACACACAGAGAAAGACTGGAGGAGTGACAGCTTCTAAAGTTGTCGGTTTCTATATATTGTTGAAAGTGTCTTTGTTGTTCTCATTTGCTTTAAGTGTTACTTGTTGATTTTTGATGATAATAATGTGTTTAGTTGTGGTTTTCAGTCAACATTGCTGACATGCACAATTCATATTAATTGAATTTAAGTAACTGTAGGTCAAAAGTGTTTCATCTACTATTCTACCATAAATCAAAAAAGATGCTTCTGCCTACACTGCACATGATCTACTATTCTTTGAAGGACTGTTGTATTCTTTTTTTAAATATTGTGTAACAGCGACAAACCTGAAGTCCGCAGCTGGCTCCTTCTACGATGGCCATGCAGAACGCTTCGGTCAGAGACGTGTTGAGGAAGATGTGCCCCTGTACGAGCACGCCACGGACATCTTTATGCTCCAAGCCTCCCAGCAGACGCACCCTGCATTGACCAAAGTCAAAGAAGTCAGATAATATATATAACTCCGAAACAAAACCGGTTTCACTGTCAATGCTAACGCCCCGAGCTAGCTAGTTGGCCACCTTTATCACTTCCTGTTTTTTGTACACAACATACACACATTGATGTATGGTGGAGCTGCTGCTGCCATCTATGGGTAAGCAGTTCAACCTATTGTTTTATCAGATATAGGAAACTTATCATACTTGCTTTTTATATGTTAAAACAAAACCAGAACTACACACAAACTTCCAGCTTCCTCATTAAAGTCTTAATATGTGATTTTTCACACTTAAATATAGAAATCAAGTATCTCCTCTGAAAATAACTCTGTGAGTCATGACTGTCTACAATGGGTGTAACACCCGAGTCCCACTGTCTGTGATGTTTTCAGAGTTTTCAGAGTCCTATCTTCACTTTGTTTACATCGCCAGGACGGCCGGCTGACTCCTCCCCTCGTTTATAAAAGTTGTTTCATTGAGGGACTAGAGAAAAGAAGAATAACATACTGTACTCACTGCTTAACTGTGTTTCTAGATCACGCTCATTTCAGGTACATTTACATGCAGTGTGAAGATACCAGCATAATAAAGATCACTAGCATTAGCATGCTAACACAACAATGCAGCGTGAGTTGTTTTGGTTTCATGCTGGTGCTCAAGGGCGACATCTACTGGATCAAAAAAATCACATAAAGCCTTTAAAGTATTCAGCAGAACTACATATCATAAAGTGCTGACATTTTTAAAAGGGGATTTTAAGTATGACCTGGTCTCATTAATAATGTTAGGGAAATGAGGGAAATGAACATCAAGCCTGTACCTGTCATGAAGTTGGTATTTCTCTCTCACTTCCTCCAGCACAATTCTCTTCGGCCCCTCTCCACCAATCAGGAAATGCAGATCTGGATGTTTGAGGCAGAGCTCTGGGATTATTCCACCGAGAAGATCGATTCCTTAAAAAGGAGAAGAAATGGTAAATACTTGCTTAATATAACTTGACCTATATCTGCCTTTTTTTTTTTCTTCATAAATGCACACTAAGCTATCATCAGATATTGATCACCAGCTGATGTCAGCCAAAAATGTTTCATACTTTTACCAACTGTAACATAATCCACTGAACTGAAAGAGCTAATTAGGTATGAGGGTTCTAACTTTTGTAACTACCAAAAGAAAAAGAAAAAAAAAAGCTTCAGTGGCTTTTTCACCATGCCAATTGGCTGTCTGTGAGTACAGCTTGGGTCAGAATCAGAAATACTTATTAGGTGATGCAGAACAATACAAGACGAGTGAGGGACATGACAAGAGCAATAGCATGTAGGAGAGAGGGGAGACACGACGATACAATGCACAGCATAGACAAAACAGGCAAGCAGGGAGTAATAATGACGTTTAGCAACTCTGCATGTTGAGGGTGTTGAAGGGCCCTGCTTGTGTGTGTGTGTGTGTGTGTGTGTGTCTGTGTGTGTGTAATTCAAGTGTATGTTTGTATTTTATTTTCCTTTCTGTTATTCCATATTTCTTTTATCCTCCTTTTTCTTCTTTCCTTCTATATAGATTATCATTTTTATTACTTCAGTCATTGTGTGATGCAGGCGTGCCCCTGTCTCAGTTGCCCCCAGACCCTGCGGAGGGGGCCAGCTGCTGATAGGGTCGCCTAATGCTTCCCTCTCGTCAAGCTTGAACAACCCCCAGACCTGATGGGAGGGGATCTGTTTGTGTTGGTGCTCGGAGGTATCATCTGATTCATTTCTTTAAGTCACAGTATTTTTATCATTGCTATTGTTTTTTTTATGTATTTGTATTTGTTATTATCGTTGTCCTGAAGTCTATCCTTTTTTAACCTTCGTGGGGGGTCGACGTGGAGGTGGTCAAGACCTACGGGTACCTGGGGCTGCAGTTGGACGACAGGCTGGACATCAAACATGGACACTATCTGCAGGAAGGGACAGAGCCGTCTGTACTTCCTGAGAAGGCTGGGGTCCATCAACATCTGTAAAAAGCTGCTGCAGATGTTTTACCAGTCTGTGGTGGCCAGTGTCCTCTTCTATGCTGCGGTGTGCTGGGGAGGAAGAGGCATCTCCCATCTGCCTCTCCTGCTAGGCCTGCTCACACCCCCGCCCACTTCTGTCTCACACCAGCACAAGCGTCGCCTCAGAGAGACTCCTGAAGATTCCAGGAGTCTGTTTATTACATTCCGGACAGCTCGGTTATCAAGGAGATCCCGGGTTTGGACTTTGAGCCTTACCGCCAGCCTTCAAATATTTCCGGGGGGGGGGGGGGGGCGTGTAGACGTGGAAAGTCCCAGAGGTCAATCAGAAGACATGATGAATCAGACAAAATCACACGGCTCCATCCCAGAGTACAAGAGTCACCTGTTCCATGAAGCAGCAGGAAGTGCAAAGGCCGGTGTAAGAGCCAATATGCAAATAATTGATTGATACTAAATATCTAGTTAAAAATAACAGATATCAGTAATTTCATGTAAATTCATAATGTTTAAAATTGTTTTAAAGGCGTAATTTAGTCATTTATAAATGATAAAAAGGTTATTTTTTATGTTTTTGGACGTTTATGTTATGACAGCACTGCGTAGTTAAAGTTGTGACGGATGTGACGTAAGCAGTTTGGAGTCCGATATTGATGGAAGCTACACAGTTTTTTGACGTGTGTTAGACCGTGTGTTAGACCGAGTGTTAGACCTGTATTTTACTTTGAAGTTTTTTCAGTAAACCTTTTAAAACGAAGGAAAGTTGTCCTGTCTTTTCGCTGGCGTTGCAAATACTGTGAGTTGACTCCAACAAGTGGTACAGAGGACGAAGAAAGAGACGGAGTGCCACTACAGCCGGGACTCGTAGAAGTGAACGTCCATGCTGTCTCCTAGACTTCTGCCAAAGCGATCCCTCTTGTTCTCCTTGCAGAGCGTCTCTTCCTTCATGTTTTTGGACACTAACTGGTCATGTTCATAAGCCGGGAAGAAAAAGTGGTTGAAGAACTGATGGACTGTCTGTCTCCAAAGCTCCTGATCATGTCTTTTGTCCTCCTCTCTTCTGGTTTCCTTTGCCTTCCCTTCCTCTCTCCTCTCCTCTCCTCTCCTCTCCTCGTGATCTTTGTGTTTTTTTGTACAGATGTTGCTTTGATGTTGTTTGAACTTTAAATGTGAATATGAATAAAGATGTTTTTTCACTCTCAAAAAAAAAGCAAAAAGAAGAAAAGAAAGGAAGTACAGGTAAGTTCACAATATAAAATAAAATAAAAATAGTTTAACAATATAATAAAGTAGTATAAGTTATAAGCTATGTTCAAGCGCAGGTAATTGAAAATATGAACAATATTTACAAATATGAATATACACTGATGGATTAACAGCGTAGTTACTGCACAGTTCATGTACAGATTGCACTTTTGATGTATAAATATTGTCCAGTTTTCAACAGATTGCACAGTTTTAGTAGAGAAATAGTCAAGGTAATAGTCCAGGAAAATTGCACTCAGTGTCTTGACTCTCAAATGGAAGAGTCATAGAGTCTGATGGCCACAGGCAGGAATGACCTCCTGTGGTGTTCTGTGAATGAACCAGCAGAAATGGGAAAAATAGGCAAAAATGTCAAACAGAAGGAGCTTTGTCTTTTACCTTTGCGGTAGACAAGGCGGCTGATCACGACAATGGTGATGGTGTCTTCCTGGCGCTGGGTTGGGTCAGGGGTGAAGTCTGTCGGGTCAACAGCGTTGGGAATAACTGAAACTATCTCCGGGTCGAGTGCTGCACGGAGCACTGTGTTCTCTTTGCTCGTGTACGAAACGCACACAGTGTGGCTGGTATCACACAGGGACACGGTCAGAAGCTTGTTGGTCAGCACGGAGCTCACATCAGCAAAACCGAAGAGCGAGTGGTCAGTGAACACCTGGAAAAAAAACAGAAACGTTCGAGTCAATGTTTTGTTAACAATACAACACATCATACTGATCTCGGACCCGGTGCAACATAGAAAGTCATATACCGTGTTAAGGCCCATGGTCTTGGCGTGGAACAGTGCATCGTGGCCCATGGCGGAAAATGAACTGTGTGCGTGCACCACAGTGATGCGTTCCCTCACAAACACGCAGCGCAGAAGTGGGAGACTGTGGAAGCAGCTGGTGGCTGTGGACTGGTTGTACATCACCTGCAAAGGGAGGTAGTAGACCTTCAGTCCGTTGCTGAGGTACCGGACACCCTTTCTGTTCCCATAGGCATGGGTGACAATTACCACTTTGTGTCCCTTTTCTATCAAGCAATGGGAGAGCTGGTAAATGTGACTTTCTACTCCTCCCATATTTGGATAGAAGAAGTCGGACACCATGCAGATATTGTGTTTCCTGTGGGGGACTCTGGCGACATCTCCAAGAGCTCCGGAGACTCTCTGAGATGACGGGGTATTCACAGCTGATGCTCTCCTTCTTTGGCCCATTGTAGAACCTCTGTATGGCTGTGTTTCTCACTAGAACAACAAAAAAATGATAATCAGATAACATGTTCAAAACAAAAAGGTAATATGCTCATTAACATTCCCTCAAATGTAATGCTTTAGTTGAACAAATACAAGCACAACTGACTTACTTCTCCGCAGAATTAAGAGACGTACAGCTCGCTTGAGAAATCCTACAATAATTTAATACGTAATATTGCTGTTTTGTCTTTACCCGAGGATGAAGGTTTCTCACAAATAGCTAAATATCAAAGATACTCAGACTTGAAGTTTCCTTGATATTACTGTTGTGCGACATGTTAAAATGTATTTGATATTTGACTGCGCCTGTATCGGCAATCCTTATATAGGCATGAAGGTTTTTCTGTGAAGCATGTGTATATAAACCTGAGCATATTGTGATTACTTGGAGCTTTCAGACTGTATTGACACTCTGAAGCTTTGTTTAAGAAGAATTAAACTAAACAAAGACACTGATTGACTCATGATCCTTTCTTTTGCATTGTTAAAAAAAAATTCCAGCACAATTTTGGTGTCAGAAGTGGGATCTCAGGACTGATCGTCCAGGACCGAGCAAAAACACGTCCTGCCTCTTACCTTAAATCTTTGGAGAAGGGACGACCGTCTCTGTGAGTCTGGGCTGTCACCTCGAGATCCTAAGAACCTCAGAAAAATCTATTCGGTAAGATTCCTCCAAAATGTCTATTGGTATAAATTATTAGTGTTTGGATCACTTTTTAATTGAGTCAAAGGTCTTTGTTTTCAGACAAGATTAGATTTGAGACTTAATTTGGCATTTACTGTATCTGAAGTAAGATTTAGATAAGATAATTTAAGAGAATACTTTATTTATCCCACAATGGGGAAATTTACATTGTTACAGCAGCAAAGAGCAAAGATTGTAAACAAAAAGTGAACAGAGAACAATTTAAATAAAAAAGAAAAATTAAGAATGTACAAAAAAATAGATACTAAAAAATAGATTTAAATAAATAAAATAAATAATAACAAAAAATAATTAAATAAATAAATAATAAATAAAAAAGTTTATTTAATTTATTATTTATTGCAGTCTTAATCTTACAAAAATCCTAAGTATTGGATTTTCTGGGTTTTGCAAATAACCATAAAAAAATTGCATCCTGCAAAGACGTTTCCAGGATTCAGGGAAAATTCTCACGTGAGTCTTTCAGACAAAGTATGGGGTCTGAAAGTAGCAAAAATGCCAAGGAATGTCCAAATGGTTCATATTGTCGAACAATGTGGGAAAAACATGGTGATAAATGGGTGTTGTGTTATGAAACATGGGTAAAAGGTTGGAAGGGTTGGAAGTTTTAGTGTTTCACAATTAACATGTCTGGCAGACCGGTTAAATGTGAAAGAGGGTGAATTAAGGAAGAAAAAGAAGATTAAGGTGAAAGATTTGGAAGTTATTGAAAAACATAAAGCAAGTTTTCAACTGTGAATGAATGAAGCTCAACGTAGAGAAAGAAAAAAGAAAGCAAAGTTGTTGCCTAACTGTGAAGTTTAGGGACAGAATGCATGCTCACACACACAATCCGCCCAAACCCTCCCCTTCTTCTAAAACATTCTCATTCTCAGCTCACCAGTCTCCTGAAGCAAATTAAACTCAGATGGGATGACGCTGAAGTCGCAACTCCTCCAACGTCACCCCCACAACACCCACCGTCAGAAGAACAGGCAGGAGCCGTGGGAGGACTACACGGCCCAGGTTCAGTATTTCCATGCCCATCTACATTGCAGTTAAATCCAAATAACCCAGTCCTTCGTATATTTATCAGTGGTGGGTAAATTTCACCATGGCTAAAGATATTCTTGAAACTGTATCTGACGTTGTCAACCCATTTTTTTGACCATATGCAACATGAACACATGCACTGCACTGCACACGTTCACTCAGGACCTGACGACGACTATGAAAAAAAGTTTTTTAGAGATGTAAATGACAGCTTGATGACCTCACATCTTCTCTGGACGGACACTGACTGTGCTGCGACTGTTTGTTTGACCAAAGGATAATCTGAACTATTCGAAATGTGCAACTCCCTCCCTCATATCTCCATAGCCAAGGCCAAAGAGAAACAGTGGCGAGATTTAGGGCCTTTAATCAGGAGAGTCATGTCAGCTAGAGATTGGGTTCCACTCACTGACAAAAAGGCATACAGGAAACCACTGCAAACCAAATTGATTTGTTAGATTTTTTGTGAAATGTTTGATTTGTTTGATTTTTTGTAAAATGTTTGATTTGTTGTTTTTTTTAAAAAAAATTTGATTTGTTTGTTTTTTTGTAAAATGTTTGATTTGTTGTTTTTTTGATTTTTTTTTGATTTGTTTGTTTTTTTGTAAAATGTTTGATTTTTTGTAAAATGTTTGATTTGTTGTTTTTTTTTTTAAATTTTTGATTTGTTTGTTTTTTGTAAAATGTTTGATTTAATTTTTCGTAAAATGTTTAATTTGTTTGTTTTTTTGTAAAATGTTTGATTTTCTTGTAAAATGTTTGATTTGTTTGATTTTTTGTAAAATGTTTGATTTGTTGTAAAATGTTTGATTTGTTTGATTTGTTGTAAAATGTTTGATTTGTTGTAAAATGTTTGATTTTTTGTAAAATGTTTGATTTGTTGTAAAATGTTTGATTTGTTGGTTCTGAATAGCTATGGTGTAACTCAAACCTAGTACTTCAAGTGTTGTCTGGCTGAACATGTTCTGTATGAAAGGGTAGGCATAATAAGCTTAAGCTTCAGTCTACACCTTTTCGATAGGCTTAATACCTCGATGTATTTGATACGTAAATGTAAGGTTGCAAAATTTTAGAGGCTTTTTCACATCTACATGTTTTAAAATGAAACAATTGTTGTGTTTTTACTGCTCGATAGTACAGACACAGGAAGCGGAATAAATGTACCACACTGCATACTGTGTAAATTGCTTCTAAACTGATAGTTTGCATAAATGTAAATAAGAAATTACCTATTATTGGGTGTCGAAGACTAGTATCTTGTCTAAGTTTCAAATACTGGTATCCTGACATCCCTAACTAAGATATAACGTTATGCCAACATTTTGGGGGGTAAATTGTTAATGCTGCTGTAACGTGAGGGTCCAATGTGTGGGGGATGGATCATTCTAGTTAAGAGAAACAGAAGGATGGAGACGGATAACTTTACTGTCATCCACATTGTTCTGCTACACAACAACCACAACACTTCCTTGTTACTCATCACATGTCCAGTCGTTAGCCAATCAGAGGTTAGGATGATTAAACTCAAGGCAAACATTGTGACAAACACAGAGGTAGATTTAATATACGCTCTGCCAATGAAAGGCGTCTGATCCAACCTTCACAACAGGGTCCTAAGACGCTGACTAGACTCTTCTCCTCTGTCGCCCCCCGGTGGTGGAATGAACTTCCAAACTCCATGTGATCTGCAGAGTCCCTCTGCATCTTTAAGAAAAAGCTAAAGACCCAGCTCTTTCATGAATACCTACTAACTTAATGATGATGGTCTCCATATTATTGATGATGATGATGGTAATGACGATGGTTTTTGTTTGATAATGACGACTTATAAGATGGTTTCTATACTGATTAGAGCTCTCAAGAACTGCCCTCAATGTTGTGCTTTGCCTCTGGTCACTTCCTGTCAGCACCTGTGTGTCCAATCAGACTCAAAGCTGATCGTTTGCTCTTACTCACATTGTTCCCTTTTTTCTAGATCCTTGCTTGTGTTGTTCTTACTCTCTGATGTACGTCGCTTTGGATAAAAGCGTCTGCTAAGTGAATTGTAGAATATAATTTTGTCACACACACACACACACACACACACACACACACACACACACACACACACACACACACACACACACACACACACACACACACACACACACACACACACACACACACACACACACACACACACACACACACACACACACACACACACACACACACACCTCAGTAAACTAACACACTTTGTTTACGTTTCACACTTTAACACACTGTGAGGCAGATAATATCGTGTTGTGAGATAATATCGTGTTGTGAGATAATATCGTGTTGTGTGTATCGAGTTGTCTTACCGTGGACAAAATGTTAAACTTGTTCCAGCCTGTTGAGATAGTCACAACAATTTCCAGGTACAGATTCATTTCTACTCGCTAGCCCCTGAGCTAAGAGCTAGCCGCCTTTATCACTTCCGGTATTTTGCACACGTCATACGCAAGGCGGGCGCTGCCGTGTTCTTCTTCTTCTTCTTCAGGTTTTATTGGCAGCTGGCATCCAAAAAGTCGCATTACTGCCATCTGCTGGATTTAACATTCACATTTCTAAATCCTCAACAGGCCTGTTCTTAAAAAATATTTAAACAATCATCTTCGGCCTCTCCCTCCAAAATACTTTTTAAATCTCTTCTTACGAGTCCCTCTCTCTCCATTTCTGACATCATGTTCTGTCTATGTGCTAAATACTTTCTACATTTAATAACTACATGTTCAACTGTTTCTGCTGGATTGCATATCTCACAAAGACCAGATGGATGTTTTCCAGTGATATGTAGAGAGCTATTTAAATGACTGTGACTGATTCTTAACCTGGACATTACGACCTCCTCTCTTCTGTTGCTCCCTCTGTATTTTACTTTATCTATTTCCCTCTGAATTGAATATAAATGTCTTCCCTTTGTCTGACTGTTCCGATATTGTTGACATTCCTGTTTGATTTTACTCCATGTGACTCGTTTCTCCTCTGACTGAGATCATTTGATGTTAATATCAATCCTCTCTTTCTTTGCCAACCTGTCCACCTTTTCATTTCCTGCTATGCCTGTATATGCTGGACCCATCATGAATACACATCTGACCCTGTCTAATCACCCTGTCAATATTATTTTATACAATAAATCTTGACAAACTTCTAATGCTACTAAAATGTCAAACAACTCTACGGTATAAACGTTCAGGAAATCTGACGTTCACTTTGCTACTTAAACATTGAATTTTGGGATTATCCCATAGTGCCATGCAATGCATTTAACTTATGGGCCCAACAGATAAAGAAAACGCATGCCTATGAGTTATAATATTTAGATAGCCATAATTGTATTCTCAGTAAGAATTGTAATAAAAAAATATTCAGAATATAATTACCAGAATTGTATGTGAAACGATTTAATTTATTCATAATTACGTTATAGATATTTAATGTTTTTAAAACGTTATTTTTGGATATCTGGAATTAAGGTTTTGGCAAGAAACATTTGTAGATATAGGTAAAAAAATCTCTACTGTACATATCCATTGTTCATGCTGATGACAAGACAATATCTGAAAGTGAAAGCCCAATACACATGAATAGCAAAAGTGACGCTGCCATTTCTACAAGGAAGAGTGACAGCTGGTAGCTGAAAATGACAATGTGGATACAAAAGAATGAACATTATTGTGGATGTCCAAAATACTAATTTTGACCAAGAAGAATGACAGATATTCATAATGTAGGCCTATCACCACGCTTTCTCATGAAGGTTAAACTCTTTGTCATCTTTTGTGAAGACGCCGTGGGGAATTATTTAACATCTCAATTTGAATTTAAAAGATAACACAGTTTCTTTATTTTGAGTCTCATACACTTTTAAAGTAAAAGTCACATAAAGAAAGCATTGTTTTTCAAAGTCTTTCTTTGGCAGGAGTGGGTTAGTTTAAAGAATGCTGGGTTAAATATTCACCATAGGTTGTTGAAATAGCCCAACCAGAGGGTCGATGCAATCAATCAATCAATCAACCAATCTTTTATTTGTAGTGCACATATTCATAACAAATCTCAAAACACTTTCCAAAAAATGCAAGTTCAAATACCCGACTCTTTATATTATTTACAAAGATCCAACATTAATTTACCATTAGCACCGCACTAAGCCAAGTGTGTAGACATTGTGGGGAATTAAATAGATTTTAAAAGACACAAGATTACATCAAAAGTATACAGTGACTATAATTTAGTGCATAGAAAATGGATAAGAATACAGAAAAATAAATGGATTGGGAGCAAACATGTTCTGTTGGGAGTCCAAAACTTCAAAAACAACTTCTAAAAACCTTGTTATACTGGATAAAGTACAAAAGTGACACCAGCCTGGCAAATAAAAAACAATATTAACATAATCCTTACAGAAGAGCAGGTCACATTTCAAGACATTTCTTACACCTTCAGAAGAAGTCACAGTAAAAGACACAAACATTTCACAGACTTTACATGTTTGTATTTTTTGCATGAAAAGAACAGTGCTGTAACTACGCTTTAAAAATATCACCCTGAAGTTGATAAAGGGTAAATAAAAACAGCTGCATAACAACCCTGAAGTCAAAGTTCACAAAATTGTTGCAAAGTCTTGAACACATCAAATAACCAAGAGTGATAAGGACCAAAACTCCTAAATCGATATTATTTAGCTGAATATATATAAAATATATATCTAAAAATCAAAGTGTTCTAAGGCAAATCCAAGAGCTAAACGCCAAATGTGTTTTATTAAAGGCTTTATATGTGATTTTTTTGATCCAGCAGATGTCGCCCTTGAGCACCAGCATGAAACCAAAGCAACTCGCGCTGCATTGTTGTGTTAGCATGCTAATGCTAGCAATCTTTATTATGCTGGTATCTTCACACTGCATGTAAATTTACCTGAAATGAGCGTGATCTAGAAACACAGTTAAGCAGTGAGTACAGTATGTTATTCTTCTTTTCTCTAGTCCCTCAATTAAACAACTTTTATACACGAGGGGAGGAGTCAGCCGGCCGTCCGGGCGATGTAAACAAACTGAAGATAGGACTCTGAAAACTCTGAAAACATCACAGACAGTGGGACTCGGGTGTTACACCCATTGTAGACAGTCATGACTCACAGAGTTATTTTCAGAGGATATACTTCATTTCTACATTTAAGTGTGAAAAATCACAAATAAAGCCTTTAAGAGTTGAACAATGTCAACAATGACATGAAAAATGACATTAATATACCGGTACTCTATAATATGTAAACTGACAGCTCTACAGAAGACACATGTAATAATATTTGAATGCAACTTAAACTATATAAAAAAACAAAAACAATTTTGTGTTACCCAATATCTCGTTTGAAAATATATCAATATATCTGAAAAACTCAATATATCTCCCAGCCCTCCAAGAGTGGATAAATATCCCTGTATTTACTTTTTTTTTTTTATTTCAATGAAGGTACTAACAGAAATAATGCGGTAATTCTGAATAAAGGATGTTTCTTTGTGGTTTTAAGACTCTGAGGCTCTTTGATTTCCTCAAGTTCTTCACATTCTGCTTCATGAAGTAGAAGTAGACCATGAAAGTTGAACAATTTTTCAAAGAAAGCTTTTTTTTTTTCTTGCACAACTTTGGCATAATTGCCTGCCGTCTGCAGAATAACCGAGGGAAATAGCACGATGTGAACTGGTTTTTGTTGTTTGATGACTGTCTGGTGGAATGTTTTTTTTCACTTTGTCACACTGAAGTCTTCTTATTTATACGTTCTCTGTGGGCACTTGTGTTCTCTTCTGTACATGCCTAAAAGATACAGGAGACAAATCACTTTAATTAGAGGGCAGAGCAGTGATAGATTTCTATACAAAACAACACAACCACCGTCAGCCCGATTAAGCAACTGCACTAACTATTGTGCAACTCTTCAATAAAGAGCTGTCGTTTAGATAAACACTTACTTGGAACATCGGATATGGTATAACCAGAAAAGAGCCAAGGCAAGCACGAACACAACTGAAATGATTATCAAGATTTCCCAGTGATTGCGTGGAGTGTCCGGGACTTCTGTGAACAAATATAGAATATTGACACTGAGTGAAAGACACTGTATGAATCCTAAGGATTTTCTTTTAACATAATGATGTTACATGTTACAGATTTTACTTTTAATGGAGGCTACTTTACAGCTCGTGGGCTTGTGACTGTTGCTACTTTTAATGCCAAGTAAAAAAAAAAGAAAAGAGGCTAAACTGTCCCATATATCCTACATGAAATAATAATAGTTACCTGGCTTTCCTGTGGAGTTTCCAACTGCCTTGGCAGATAAAGGATCTGAGGGAATAGAATAGAATAGAATAAATCTTCATTGTGTGCCTGTGTGCTCTCCAGATACATAAAAAGCATAAACATTTAGGCAGTCAGTAACACAGACATGCAGGGCAGCGACATTTACACATTAAAAAACAGTTCAGATCATGGTTCAGATCCGGTCAGCCATTTTGTAATATTAAGGATGTTTATTGCACTGGGGATAAATGACTTCTTTTACATTTTGAGGTGCCAGAGGGACACTATAGCGCCTCTCTGAGTACGGAGGCTCAAACTCAAAGAAGAGAGGATGGGAATGATCTGCTGGGAGACTCCTCGTTTCTTCCATGTCCTTTCAGTTAGTAGTTGAGACAGAGGTTTGTTTTTTTTGTAGCTATTTAGTCTGCCGTTGACACAATCTTTAGAGAAATTATTCTTAAATCTAAAGTTCAGGTGACAGTACGAGCAGGAAGGACACACTCAACAATAGATCTGTAAACCAATTAAAATAAAATGTGCTGACTGAGTTTTCTAATGAGATCAAGTGGCTGTGTGCATTTCTTGAAAATGTATACTCTGTATTTTCAGAGACGCTAAGCTGGTAGTCCAAAACTGTGCCGAGGTATTTCAAGGGTTCCACAGTTTCAACTTGTTGGCCTTCAGGTGAAACTGGCTCTGTTTTTAAAATCTTGTTTAGTGCAGATAATTAATTATTTTGTCTTGCATGGATACATCAATTTCTAGCAGACGAGTGTCACACCAGGGCCCCCAACAAGGGCTTTATCATCTGTGCATACCTAAATAAAGTGAAATTTCTGTAATTTATCTTAAATTCATTAGTAATAGAGAAAATACCACAGGGGAAAGGACACAGCCTTGGGGGGCAGCCAGTGCTCACTGTGAGCACACCTGACTTTCTCCCCTCTGTGGACAGCAGGACACAAAGTCTTGAATCCAGAGAGCTGGCCCTGTGTGGACTTTGAGATAAATGAGCCTTTTCAGGAGAATATGGCACTTCAATGAAACACATGTTGAGTTTAGTAATGGGCAGGCAGCTGTTGTATTTGTGGGGACGAGTGAGCGCCCCACATATAATTGTAGGTTATGTTGATTATGGACGAGTTTGGAAGAAGACATCCATTCAAATTCATCGAGTCCTATTGCATCACACCAGAAAACCTTTGTACTTCAGCGCTTCTTATAAAACATCGAATATGGCTGGTGGGAGGGGACTAAAGGTTAAAATGATGCAAGATTATATTTAATGTACGTCAAATTAAATTGTAAATTAATAAAAGAACAAATACTGAGTGTGTAAAATAAATTACTCACCCGAAACGTTTAGAATGACAAGGTGCACTCTGTATCCCCCCGATATGTCATTGAATCGGCATGTGTAATTCCTCTGGTCCTTCCATGTGATGTTAGTTAGGAGATGAGAGCAGTTACCCTTTGCCACAAATCCAACATCGGGAGATGATTTGTTGTATTGGAATAACAGATCTTCGTTGACTTGTTCTGGCTTTTTCATCTGCCATCGAAAGTCCTTGTCCAAATCGATTCCTGAGCATTTGCACGGTAGGAGGACAGGTTGTCCTAGGAGGCCGATGATAGTCTTAGTGTCATCTATTGCTAAGAAGTTAAAGATAAAAATTAGTGCAGGGCTGTACAGTGTAATTATGAACAACACACAGACTGAAATAATCAATTAAAGATCTCCCTTTTGTCCTCAATGTCAACATCTTTAGATGGAATCCTTTTACAGGCTTAGACTTTGTATACTTATATATACACATCATGTAAGTTTTTATTATTCTTCTACTTTTATTGGGATTTAAAAAAAAAAAATTGATAGTCAGAGAACACGGGACACCTTTTCCACATATTTTCATTTTCATCCATTTGATTTAATTTATATGGCTCGTGATGATGTGATAGCGCACGACAAAATATAACAATCATTACATTAAACAAGAGAAGAACATTCTTCAAAAAATGCACCGAATTTACAGAAATAACTTCTGGATTATCTGATGGTAGCAACAAAATTAACTTATACATGCGTAGATGGACAGTTCACATGGTGTTTTTGGCAGGTCGTTTTCTTCTGTAGTTCATTACACACATATATTCAAACAAAACGTGACGCTAGTCTCCAAAACGATTTTCATCACAAAGGTTACAAATCGTCTGTTTTCTATCTTCCAATGCCCTCGTTTAAATTCAACAAAAGGTATCACATGATGTCATACTTCTGAGCTCACTCTGCCACTTCTGCACAAACTGACCTTTCAGGCTCTGTTCAGCAGTTAGCTTGAGCCAGTTAATGCTGTTGCACTTCTGGGAAATCCAGAGATTAGACAAAACAACAATCCTCCAGTGTCTGCATAACCTGTAAAACCCAGTGATTAAACATAAGTCTTAGACTGACTTTTACTTTCTTTTCCTCCTCACAGCCTCCACCCACAATGATGAATATTTTTGGACTGTGACACTGAGCGGGTATGGTAACGCACGTTGTCATTTTAGCTTTAAAAACCTATTTTAGAAATTTTGAGGTGCAGTCAGTGGTGATTCTTGAGTCTGTTGGGGCCCGAGGTGAAAATCAAGGGGGGAGGGGGGCGCCTCCAACCAGCATTCATCACCATCATTTCTGCTGATGTCCCGTGTGATGGAAAAATTCAGTTTACTGTCGAGGACACATTTTACTGAGAAATGCAACAATAATTTCTAAGTAATACTCTTGTTTTGTCTTTACCGCGTGGATGAAGGTTTCTCACAAATAGCTAAATATCAAAGATCCCCAGACTTGAGGTTTCCTTAAAATTACTGTTGTGCAGCATTTTGAAATGTATGACAAAATGTCTTTGGTATTTCTGATTGTGCCTGTATAGACACTCCTTATATGGGCATGAAGGTTTCTCTGTGAAGCATGTATAAAAACCCAAGAATATTGTGATCATGTTGAATTTTCCTGCTGACCGTCTCTCTGACACTCTGCATCTTTGTTCCTTCTACTTGCAAGAAGAATAAAACTAAACAAAGACATTGATTGACTCATGATCCTTTCTTTTGCATTGTTAACAGACATTTCCAGCAGACCCGATGCTCCCTCTCTCTAACGTCTGTTTCATTCATCTCTCCTATAGACATGTGATTCATCTTAAATTTTCTTTGTTGACTTTCATTGACAAACTTTGGTTTTCACAGCAATAATGCATGCAATGCTTAGATTTCCAACTGTCGTTTCAAAATTTGCACATTTAGGGCCACTGCTTTGGTTTAAAGTCTTTCTATGTGATTTTTCACACTTAAATGTAGAAATCAAGTATCTCCTCTGAAAATAACTCTGTGAGTCATGAGTGTCTACAATGGGTGTAACACCTGAGTCCCACTGTCTGTGATGTTTTCAGAGTTTTCAGAGTCCTATCTTCACTTTGTTTACATCGCCAGGACGGCCGGCTGACTCCTCCCCTCGTGTATAAAAGTTGTTTAATTGAGGGACTAGAGAAAAGAAGAATAACATACTGTACTCTTCAATGTCAAATTAAGTAAACATTAGATAAGACTAGGTTAATCTTTAGAATATTTATTAACTTTTAAGTCAGATTTCTACTCAGCCTGATGTAACAGCAAATAGTCACAGAATACTTTTTAGGCCTAAATTTAACAAAGCAGTGTGATAATGAAATAAGAATTGATCAGTAATAAATCAGTTGCGTTCAATATATTATATGGCTTATGATTTCTAACTAAAATCAGTGGTAAAGTGTGGCTCCTTGTCCCTTGATGCCAGAAAGTTTGTACATTCTCCACTAAGGACACATTCCCACCATAAACTGATCTCTTATCAAACAAAGAGGCAATTGAAAGTCATTTAGCCTACAGAAGGGAAAGTACAGCCAGGGTTCACCTTTATTCTATTCACATGACAATCAAACCTGCATCACCCTGCAAAACATCTATTAAACCTGCCAATCAGGAGAGGCTGTGTGAGAAAGAATGTTGAACAGGAGTTTGAATAGGGCATGGAAACATTGGGGAAGTTGCAGACAGTCAATTAATGTTCAACTGTCAAATGGAAAATCATAAACAGACACACACATACCTAAGTGGGTGCTGGCCTGGCGCCAAAACCACAAACAGGTCAAAAGAAACAAACTGGATCAGCACCGGAGGAGCTCCCGTTTAAAGGATTTATCCACAAGTGACGTTTAAATGCCAACATGCTCTTCCTCAGACTGAGTGTCTTGTTTGCTTCTTTTCAACTGTCAAATGCAACCACATAAAACACTTTTACATTCACTTCATTAAAGAAATTTTGGTGGGAAAAAAAGGGTAAGTGTAATTTCTCCTCGTGGTTCACACACCCAAACAAACCTGTGTCGACTAGCTTTCTCTTCTCACATACGACAACTTTGGAAAGAGCTGCAGGGGAAATTTAACAGGGACTTTTTCTTTTTTTTTTGTTTACCTATGATTGACATGTCCCAAACAATTCTGTAATCACTTTTTCCAAAACAAAGTGTTTGCTTTGAACATGTCCTATTGTTTGCTATAACCCTTTTCACACATACAGGAATCTCCCGAAAAACTCCAGAGATTAGTCTATCCGGAGGTTCTTTAAGCTGTGTGAACGCAAACAGACGCATTTTTCCCGCAGACTTTACCCAGAGTTTCTCCTCCAGACCTCTAGTACTTTATCTGCAGAAAGTCAGAGTGAGCTGATGTCTGAACGCTGCAGCATATACTCCAGAGATTTCAATTTGAGCCAATAGAAAGAGAATGACGTTTATATAGTGACTGTCTAAAGTGTCTTTTTCTAATTAAACGTCTGCATTCTGTTTTCTGTTGGTCAGTTTGTTGTTCTCTTCTCTTTTGTGGATGTTGTCATTCCATTGGATTACACATAGCATTGATATAAAGACAAATATTCTCATTATAACGTTGTGTAGCGGACTCTGTTGCTTCGGCCTCTACTTCCGCGTTGTTTATTTACGTCACGTCTTACCTCGGGAAATCCCCCGACTTATGATAACTTTTAGGCCTTCCCAGGAAAACAAAACAAAATAACATTTTACATAAATTTGATGAAGATTCCATTGGGAAACTAAGATCTTTGTATCTCAAACTCCCTATACCCCCTAAAACCAAAGAAACACATTTCAAAATTATGAACAACATTTATCCCTCTAAAGAACTTCTTAGACTGCGTTTCAATATCGATGACAACGTTTGTTCTTTTTGCAAAACCACGGACCATGTATTTTTCTCGTGTAGTGTGACTCATGCAAAGGAATTTGAATCACTTCCACCGTCTATCTCCAGAGACGACGTTACGTTTGGTATAATCTTGAACAGCACTAATTATGAACTCTGCATTAATGTGATTCTGTGTCTAGCAAAATTCTTTATACACAAAAATAGATTTTTAAAGTCATCCCCCAATTTTGTCTGTTTTTTGAATGAATGAATGTATGTGTGTCAGCCTCTGCCTCTGATAAAGTATATAGTTAAAAAGTCGTGTTAGTCATTCATGCCATTGGACAAGGTAAGTCCCAAAATGGTCCCAACTTGCTTTTACATAGAAGCAGAATTTGAAGCGCAAAACCTCATAATAACTGTGCAGAGTTTTTGTGACCCCATTCAGTATGTCTCACCCTTTGCAAATAATTCTTTCATTCAGACACAACTGCACAGCCACTTCTTTGTTTGCCAACTTGTTTTGTTTTCTCTTCAGAGCAAAACGAGACGACGAAAAAAAACAAGCGAAACAGATTTTATCCATCATGTTAAAGGGCCCATATTCTGCTTTTTCTGGTTTTATATGCTCTTTAGTGTGTTTTCCATGTATCCTGTGCATGTTTAGGCACATCTAAGGCCAGCTCCGCTTGGACTGTTCCAAAAAAAACCCCTCTCTAACAGTGGTAGATTCCGGCTCCGTAACAGTCCCAAACTGCTTTTACATAGAAGCAGAATTTGAAGGGCAAAACCTCTGAGAAGGTTACACAAGACTTCGATAAATAAATATGAATCATTGAACTGCTACTAAATATGTACTATTACAAGCGTGACTCATGCTTGTAAAGTCCCCAATGATAACGATAGATGGGGTGATACTTGATGGTAATGACGATGGTTTTTGTTTGATAACGACGACTTATAAGATGGTTTCTATACTGATTAGAGCTCTCAAGAACTGCCCTCAATGTTGTGCTTTGCCTCTGGTCACTTCCTGTCAGCACCTGTGTGTCCAATCAGACTCAAAGCTGATCGTTTGCTCTTACTGACATTGTTCCCTTTTTTCTAGATCCTTGCTTGTGTTGTTCTTACTCTCTGATGTACGTCGCTTTGGATAAAAGAGTCTGATAAGTGAATTGTAGAATTGTAGAAAGACAGTCGTGCAGCTTTGGCAGCAAACCAAACATATACGTGTGACTAATTCATTGATTTTTATAGGAAAAGTCGTTTTTTTTTTATTGAATGACGGCTAAACTTAAACAAATCGTGATAACACTGTCAAAGGAAACGCTTCTGACAACATGCACCAGAAGTGCAACAGAATAAACCAAAAAAAAAAAGAAGGCTAACATGACATCAAACAAGATGACTGTAAAAATCTAAACAGTATCAATAACATAGCCTAATGTCTAGACAGGGGGGGAAAGGTTCATTAATTAATTATGCCTGGTATTATTCTATTATTGTTTTTTTTCTCCCTTTATTTAACTGATGTACATATGTTTGATTTTTAACTTCTTGTTATTTTTAATTATTATATTCAGGGGTGCAAACTCATCAGGGATGAAAAAGGTGACATGGATCCAAACCCTCTAGGGGGGTCCGGGGTCATGCTCCCCCGGGAAGATTTCTTTTAAATATCAGCTTTAAAATGTGAATTTACAGACGATTTTAGCATTCAGACTAAAGAAGCAGTGCAAACAATAAGAAAAACACAATTGCTTGTTGATATCTATGTTCTGTTTTAACTTTTTGATAAAGTTTCAGTGAAACATTAAGAACCCCATGATGCTCCCAACCTTCAGTCCCTTTTTATAAATGGGATGAATTTGCAGAACAGGTCTTACCATGTTCCACTAAGAGGTGATGTGAAGGACAGTCACTGTGCAAGTAGCTCTCAGAGCAGAGTCTGAGAGAACATAATGCAGTCATCAAGTATGACAATACGCCGAAAGATGACACATTTG